>NW_025335303.1:0-14075 GCF_004798865.1 Varanus komodoensis
TTTTCAGCATTATTCTTAGCGTTGGAACTCAGCTGAGATGCCCAATGTAATCTTCATTAGAATAGATTAGGATATCCTAACCTAGAATAGATTAGGATATCCTAACATCCCAGGTGTTTCCATTCTTCTCAGATGTCCCTTGTCATTTAGTTCAGGCCTCATTAAAATGATGTAGCATTTGGGGGGGGAAATGGAAAGCAATAGGCCAGCACTGGAGGTTAAGATGGAGAAGTTCTCCATGGCCACCAGGTATTTTCCTTTGGTGCTCAGGTAGGTTGGGACAAAGGAGAACCACACACTGCAGAAGATCACCATGCTGAACGTGATGAATTTGGCTTCATTGAACGTGTCTGGCAATTTCCTGGCTAGAAAAGCTACAGTAAAGCTGGCAATGGCCAGCAAGCCCATGTAGCCCAAGACACAGTAAAACATCACAGCTGAGCCCTCATTGCATTCTAGTATGATTTGGTCCTTTGCTGAGTGCCGATTCATATCTGGGAAGGGAGGAGAAGTACTTAACCAAAGTACACAAATGACTGCCTGTACAGAAAAGCCAGAAAGCACAAGAGAAATTGCTATTCTTTTCCCCACCCATTTCCTCATTTGGGATCCAGGTCTGGTTGCCATAAATGCCAGGACCACAATCATGGTTTTTGCCAGGAGAGAGGAAAGGGCCACTGAGAAGATGGTGCTGAAGGCAGTTTGTCGGATGAGGCAGGCAACCTTTTCAGGCTTTCCAATGAAGAGCAGGGAGGAGAGGAAGCAAAGCAGGAGGGAGATGAGGAGGATGTAGGTAAGGCCCTGGTTGTTGGCTTTGACGATGGGTGTGTCCTTGTGCTTTAGAAATATCCCCAGGACTGAAGTTGTCATCAAAGCAAAAGAAATAGCCAATACAGTAAAGGAGATTCCTAAAGTTTCTGTGTAGGAGAAGTAGCTCAGAGCACGGGGGAGGCATTGATTTTGGTTCTTGTTGGGATATTGATCTTCCGGACATTCCATGCAAGCATCCATATCTGAAAGGAGAGGATGGAGCAGGAGGAGCGGAGGGGTGGGGAGAGGAGAAGAGTGAGCAGGGAGGAGAATGGTTGTGGTTCTACTGTTGCCAGAGTTCCAACAGTGTGCAGTGCAATGGTATCCATTAGCCTGAAACTCTTGTTACTGAAAAACATCCAGTCAGATATCTTCTCAAATACTCACTTCCCTTCCTTGGTTAAATAGCAGTGACAAACAAAGAGAATAGGAAGTCAAGCTAAACTGAAACCAAATTAATTGCCTTGAAGGGCAATAATTTTTTTCATTCAAATTAAAATGCCCACAATTGATTCCCACATGGTATAACGTGTGTGCTCTAGGTATTCAAATCAAAATGAATTTTGGGGTGTAGTGGGTTGGTGTGAATGATTATTGCAGCAATGAGCAAGGAGGCACTTGATTCAGGTCTCATCTTGTGAAATGTGGCCTTGATGGGAAAACAAATAGATACTGGAAGACAGAGAGGAGAGGAGATTGCAAAGAACCTCCAAACCTTTCCTTAGCCCTAATTACTGGGGATGAGGGAATATTTTCATCAGACTACTGCAGTAGTGATAAAAAAAAAGGATAAACAGGACACCTCAGCTGGATCAGCTGACTTCCTCCTGCTTATGCAGTTCTCTTTGCTGAGCAGATGACATCAATTCTGCATAGCTATAATTTAAGTATAACATGTTATAGGTANTTATAGGTATATGGCATTCTGGGAGAGTTAACCCACCAATCCTCAATTGGTGCTTCCATCACATGAACAATTACTTTTGAAATACAGTGGTGGCAGTTTTCACTGATCTTTCTGAGGCCTGCAATTTCATGTACTCCGAAATAGATTCAATTTAGAAGTGGCTGCCCTCTTCTTAAGGATCTTGTTAGCCAGATGAGGGTGTTCAAGGATAGGCTAGACATGCACATTGTAGGCATGTCATGAGCGGAGCTGTCTAGAGCTGGGTGTCAAACTAGATGGCCTAGGAGGCCTCTTCAGAGTTGCTTTGTTTCTATCTTTTTAAGTAGCTCTCAGGTTTTGCATTGGTCTCTTCCATGCAGCTACAGCAAGCTCAAAGATTCCAGAAACAAGATCTATGTGTGCTTTTCAGCATAACCTTTATTGGGTTATAAGTGTTTTTTGCTCTTTTTACACTTTGTTGTCCTTACACTTTCCAGTGTGCATTCCTGGTTGCTTTACAACCACATTGAACTGTCACAGTCTTGACCTGATGACTTTTTCTCTCCATGCCATTAAATGTTTGAGTTGCAGAAGAATGGGCAGAAAGAGAAAGAGAATCAAGGCCAGGCTGCATTCTATCTATATCTACTTCTACACCATCTATATTGATCATCTATCTCTCGATCTCTCATCTATGCATCAGTTCCTAAATCCTCTTGGCTAACCTACTATACATGCTGCCACCTACCCTTCCTGTCAGACATCATCTCTTCTGGGCATGGAGCACAATCGTAGCAGCAAAATTTCTCTCCTTCCCTCTTTTTCCTGCTGTAGCCAGGATAGCAGTAGTCATTGCACACCGAAAGGGGCAGCACCTGCACAGAAGCACAAAATGCAGATGGCCATTGAGAAATTGTGAGCACAGCATGCCTCCTCTTTGCAGCATGGCTCTCAACATGCGTCACAGTCTCCTTATCGATGGCAGGAATAAACACTCAGACCCATAGGGGAGATTCAAATCACCTCTCACCACCAATTACAAGCTTGTAGACCATAACAAGACTTTTTATACGTTCTGATCAGATGATGACCAAATGAGGGGAACACAGTTAAAAGAATGTGAGAGATCTGCAGAGGAAACTTAATACAATAGCTTGATTAGAAGAAATTAACAGAACAATCACTGAGGGACAGGTATTACTAAGGGTCTTGGCATGCAAACAAGGATGATTGCAATGATGCTAGAAAAAAATTATCTGGGCACCTTAACTGTTTTCTTTTCTGTGAGCACAAGAATCGAGAGGGGAGAAGGAAATGGCAACCCACTCCAGTATCCTTGCCATGAAAACCCCATGGACAGTACCAAAAGGCAAAAAGATATGATGAGTCCCTCCAATGTGCCAATGGGGAAGAGCAGAGGGCTAGTACTAGTAGCACCAGAAAGTATGAAGAGACTGGGTCAAAGCCGAAAGGACACTCAGTTGCAGATGTATCTGGTGGAGAGAGTCTGATGCTGTAAAGATCTGTACTCCATAGGAACCTGGAATGTAAGATGTATGAATCAAAACAAGCTGAATGTGATCAAACAAGCGATGACAAGACTGAACATCAACCTCTTAGGAATCAGTGAACTAAAATGGACAGGAATGGGTGAATTTAATTCAGATGACCATCAGGTATACTACTGCGGGCAAGAATCCCTCACAAGAAATGGAGTAGCCTTCATAGTCAATACAAGAGTAGGAAAAGCAGTACTGTGATACAACCTCCAAAATGACAGAATGATCTCACTTCGAATCAAAGGCAAACTATTCAACAGCACAGTAGTCCAAGTCTATGCCCCAACCACTGGTGCCGAAGAGGCTGAAGTTGACTGGTTCTATGAAGACCTACAACATCTTCTAGAATTAATACCCGAAAATGATGTCCTTATCATCATGAGGGATTGGAATGCTAAAGTAGGAAGCCAAAAGATAACTGGAATAACAGGCAAGTTTGGCCTTGGAGTACAAAACGAAACAGGGCACAGGCTGGTAGAATTTTGTCAAGAGGATACGATGGTCATACCAAGCACTCTTTTCCAACAACCCAAGAGATAACTCTACACATGGACATCACCAGCTGGTCAACACAGAAATCAGATTGACTATGTGCTCCGCAGCTGAAGATGGAGAAGCTCTAAACAGTCAGTAAAGACTAGACCAGGAGCTGACTGTGGCTCAGAGCATGAGCTTCTGGTTGCAAAATTTAGGCTTAAACTGAAGAAAGTAGGGAAAAGCACTAGGCCACTCAGGTATGACCTAAATCATATCCCTGATGAATATACAGTAGAGGTGACAAATAGATTTAAGGAATTAGTTCTGATAGACAGAGTGCCTGAAGAACTATGGATGGAGGTTGGCAAAATTGTACAAGAGGTAGCAACTAAAACCATCCCAAAGAAAAAGAAATGCAAGAAAGCAAAATGGCTATCTGAGGAAGCTTTACAAATAGCTGAGGAAAGAAGGGAAGTGAAAGGCAAGGGAGAAAGAAAAAGGTACACCCAATTGAATGCAGAATTGCAGAGAATAGCTAGAAGAGATAAGAATGCCTTCTTAAATGAACAGGGCAAAGAAATAGAAGAAAGCAATCGAACTGGGAGAGTTCTTCAAGAAAATTGGAGATATGAAGGGAACATTTCATTCAAAGATGGGCATGATAAAGGACCAAAATGGCAGGGGCCTAACAGAGGCAGAAGAAATTAAGAAGAGGTGGCAAGATTATATGGATGAACTATAAAAGAAAGAGCTTAGTGTCGTGCCTGACGCCTCAACAGAGGCAGCACCTCACGAGGAACAGCCAAATGGCCAAAGATAGAATCGGGCATCAGAACAAGAGGACTTATACTTGAGGCCCTGTGACCAAGTGACCCTTCCACAACCTGGCTTAGGGGTAGCTGAACAGATACCCATCCCTCATCCTGACCCTTTACCCATTGGGCAGACAGCCACACTGCAGCCCGACTGCGAAGGCCCCAAGGGAAAAGACACTACACATTCTGCCCCTGAAGAGCAAGGACAGGATGCCCCCTTCCTCCTGACACTGAGTCTCCTCAACAAGATACAGGAGACGCAAGAGGTGGGACAGATTTGACTCACGCATCTCTTAGACGTAGTTTACCCTGATTGGAACAAAAGGAAGCTTTGTCCCACCTTAGGGGGGANGGGGGGAAAGGAGGGGCAGAGAAAGCTAATCCCATGCGGGTTCCCTGAGAGACATGACTAAGAGAGACTGCCACTGCATTTCAAAGCCTCAGCTGCTAAAAAAATAAAAAATAAGAAAAACGGAAGAGCCTAGTTGATGTGGGACTAGAGGGAAGTGACTTACCACTTCATACCTTTGGTATTCACTCACCAGAGATTTTTCTTTCCTATGGTACCAGCAATGCTAGGTAAAGATCACATGTTACAGCTCAAAATTTTTCTGTGTAAAGGATCAGGGAGGTTTTGTTCTGTTTGCTTAAAAATGTAGAATGAACCCAGTGCTCCTGAAGTGCTCTAGAAATGAAGTGCTCTAGAAAATCCTGAAGTGTACTAGAACTCACATCTGCACAAAATGGAAAATTTTTAAACTCTTCCTTACATTAGAGTACCGTAAGTTCACCTGACCTGGTTAAAACTCCTGTGCCACACAATTAGATCATCGTCAAGGGTCAGTTCCTTCCCTGGACGAGCCCATGGCTCGAGTCTTCCAACTTTAACTCTAATGAAGGAGTTATTTGGGAAGGTTACCAAGTTTGTAACATCAAAACCTGCCACTGATTCTCCACTTTCATCAAAACTCAAAGTATCTCCAGCACTGTTGTTGAACAAGATTCCCCTCAGAAAATGATGGAGCTAGATTGAAAAAGAAAATTACAAGATATTACAATATCCAAACAGAGCTTATCAAAGCACATTCTCTTCTAAAAGCAGATGATGCCTGCAGCAGCCATCTCCTAAGACTAGCTAAATTATGTGTCTGAAGTGTTAGAGAGGTGGTGAATCTCATTCAAAGTTCTCCTCTTGTAACCACTGTTTCCCCATCCATCCAGCCAGCCAGCCAGCTCTGGATGTGAATAAATTATTTATTTATTTATTTAAACAACTTATATGCTGCCCCATCGCATGAACCTTGGGGAGACTTACAATCATTAAAATCGCATATAAAATACAAAAAAATTCCTCAAATAAATAAATCCAAAAAATGAAATGAAATGAAATAAAATAGTGGATCCAGTGTGGTCAATTTAAACCAACAAATAAACCATTAACAGTTAAAATAGCGTTTAAATAAAAAGGTCCAGACCTGGCACCGAAAAACAACTAAGGACGGCACCAGGCGGACCTCTCTGGGGAGCGCATTCCATAGGTTGGGCACCACTGCAGAGAAAGCCCTCCTCCGGGTACTCACCCTCCTAATATCATTCACAGAGTGTTCCTGGAGGAGGGCCTCTGCCCCCAAACTCAGGGGGCGAGAGGGCATATATGGACTTAGGTGCTCCTTTAGGTAACCAGGGCCCAAACCATTCAGGGCTTTGTAGGTGATAACCAGAACCTTGAATTGGGCCCGAACTTCAAGGGGGAGCCAGTGGAGCTGACGGAGGACTGGGGTTATATGAGAACAACGCCCAGTCCCTGTCAGCAGCCTGGCAGCTCTATTTTGCACCAATTGAAGTATCCGGACCGTCTTCAAGGGCAGCCCCATGTAGAGCGCGTTACAGAAGTCTAATCGGGAAGTGACCAATGCATGTGTCACTGTTGCCAGGCAGTCATTCTCCAGGTAGGGACGCAGCTGATGAATCAGCTGAAGCTGAAGAAAAGGGCTCCTCGCCACTGCTGTCACTTGAGCTTCCAACGACAGCTCTGGGTTGAGGAGCGCTCCCAAGCTGCGGACTCTGTCCTTAAGAGGGAGTGCAACCCCATTCAGGGCCAGGTCCAGGTCCCCCATCCCAGAGCCCGATTCACCTACCAACAGGACCTCTGTCTTGTCTGGATTGAGCTTCAATTTATTGGCCCTCATCCAGCCCATTACCTCGGCCAGGCACCGGTTCAGGACATTCTTCCTACATGTCCCAAAACGCAAGTTTCCCTTTTTCAACTAATTTTTCTCCTGGCAGGTTTCAGGTCAGAGTTTTCAAGAATTTCGGTGTGTCCAAAAAGAAACAATGGACATGACTTTCTCCATCTCTGAATCATATGCTAGCCTGCTTTTTAGAAATCATGTGAGCATGATTATCAATTACCGCATCTTGTTTGGAGATGCCTGTTTTTCTACTGTTAACAACCTTCTATGTGCCAAACCAGATATGCACCAAATATGCAAGATCAATGGTACTGGGTGGCAAATGCTTAAAGCATTCAAATGTGCATGCAGTGTTACCTTTATACAACCACTGAGAACCCTGCAAAGAAAAGCAAAAGAAGTCGAGGATCCACTGCTTCTGCCCAGAAAAGGCCAAAGATTATCTTCTGAGCAGCAACACCCCAGGGAATCAGAATTCTGCAATTCTTAGTTGCATGGTCATTGGGTTCATGCACATGCACGAGAGAGATAGAGAGAGATGACTCCATCATGCAAAATCGGTCTTCTGCCTTTGCATCATCCTCACCTGCCATGGCTCTGCATCATGACTTGCCTGATCCCCTCTGCCTCTTCCCCATTTTGAACTCCATCTGAATGCAGCATGCATTGCGTGTGCTACTGCATACACAGCGTTGTAGACATTGTAACTGTGGCCAGTCATCTTCCCTTCAAATACTGTACTGGGAAGTGTCTCCAACCTTTCTGCCCCAGTACACAAATTCCTTCTTTCCAAATATATCTGGGAAGGGTTGAAATGGCACTGAAATGCCTGCTCCCAGAAATTCTGAAAAAATATGTCTTCTTTTCTCCAGGGAGGCTTCATGGAGTGAACAAGTGTGTGGAATTCAGGTGGTTGCTTGGACTGAAGAGCAAAGGTTATGGAACCATGGAAATGCTGGATGTCCCACATCTGTTGAACGGAGAGTGATTCAAAATCCCATTGGGATGTTGAAATCCACACTTTCTCCAAGGGTGGCCATGACCAAAATGTTGCTGCAAAGAACAGCATTCTCAGATTCTGCCAGGATGGGTGTTCTCCATTTACAAAACAGGCACTGACCTTTCCTTCCATGAGAATGGGATAATTTCCCAGCAATTCTAAAAGCCGGACTGCATATTCATCCAAATAAGTCCTCTCCAGAAAGCGAAATATGAAGGCATGGCAGATATCATTCTGGGAAAGTAGTGGGACCACGGTCTGCAAGAACTTGTCCCCATAGTCATCGTCCACAGCCAGCAGCCCAATCCATGTCCATCCAAAATGCTGAAGTAAGCGCACAACCCCCAGATACTGATGGGATTCCCTTGGCACCATCTGGTACAAAAAGGGGAATTCTGTCTTGTCACCATGTGCTGGGGAAAATGACCCATAAGTGAGCTGAAACCAAATGCATCAAAGTACACAGATGGATTAGAAGAGAATGTCAGCTTCTGTCCCATGGAATTCCGATGATCCCATGGAAAGAGCCTACCTGTGGGATCTTGTACATGGCAAGGATGATGGCCATAATTTCAGAGGCTTCAGTCACAAGTCCTCCAATGACAGCAGCTATTTTTTTCTGAGCAGCACAGCTGAAGTTGGGGACAAATCTGTGGTATGAGCAAAGGAGGCCCATGGAGGCCTTATATCTCATCCTTGCAATGTAGTAGCCATTGATAATACGGAAGCCCAGAGTGAGGTTTGGCAGGATTTGGGGATTCCCATTGATCTCGTCTACAGCAAAGGACAAGGCCAGGATGTGCTGATACATCTTTGGCATGGAACTGCAATGAGAATAATTCAATCCTACAGTATGGTTGTAAAACATAGAATGAATAGATTTGTTTGTCTCAATTATTAATGATTCCCATTTTTTTATGCATGATCATTCACATCTTAGTTTAATGCACTTTTCCCATAAATGTGTAATGAATTTGGAGATTTCCACCCAATAGATATTTTCCCCTAATGTATGCATGTTGAGGGAAGATATGTTACACAAACAAGGAGAACTGAACAAGCCAAAGCATGATGATGTTTTCAGAGGGTTTTTCCAAAGTATAATAAAGTTTGTCCAAATGGTGTCCCAGTAATGGTGTTCCAAAGTGGCTTTTCCGAACATGGTCATTAAAAAGAGAGAGAGAGAGAGAGAGACCTCATTGCCTTCTCCAAGTCCATTCATTTTCTCATCACCATGAAATAGGAACCTGCCACTACACACTTCCCATTACTCCGACATGAAGTTTCTCCCTACATTTTGCACTCCTTCCCAGAACTGCCTCTTCTTTCCTAGACTGAGTGTGTTGAGTTTGCTTTAGTTGTTGGTCTACCTGGATATTACTGTGCAACAATTGTTCTCTCAATGGTTAGGAGGTTCATTGGCCTTAGTGGAATGCTAGCCCCTTCCAACAACTAGCCAGAGAAGTTTCAGTGCTAGAGACTGCCTAGTCATTCTTTGTCTTCATCTTCTCTCTCTGTCTGGGGGAATTGGTGGGAAAGGGGCACATTATAAGAAGGAAGATTTATTTTGAAGTAATTTACAACTTGCTCTAGTGAAAAATGACACGCGATTGCAACAAAAGATGCAAATGCACTCCTAGTTAGGTAGAAATGTGTCATTCGCATGGCAAAGAGAGGTAGTGTGGTGATGTCTGTGATTTGTTGCTTCTTCATATCAGTGCATCTATATGCTTTATCAATGGAAAGAGAGAGTCTCAGCAAGTCATATTCCAAGTGCATGTTTAGAGAAACTTCCAGATTGTTAAAGCAGTATGATAGTAAAACAAATCATCTAGGAATGTTCTGGCCCCTTCCTCAATTGAAGCATTCAAGATAATGTTGAACAGTGACCTGTCAAAGATGCTTTGACTTGGGCAAATACTATTTCGGGCTGCATGAACAGAAGCATCACTTTCAAAACAAGTGATGTACTAGTTCCATTCTACTCAGCACTAGTCAGACCTCAGTTGGAGTTCTTTGTCCACTTCTGGCCCCTGAGCTTTAAAAGATGCAGAAAAGCTAGAACGAGTAGAGAGAAGGGCAATAAGGCTGGTTTGGAGACTCATGGCAAAGCCCTATGAGGAAAGATTAAGGGAACTGGGAAGTTCAACCTTAGGAAGAGAAGATGGAGGGGCAATTTGATAGCGCTATACAACTACCTCAAAGGCTGTCACAGAGAGGACAAAATCTTTACTTGTACATTCCAAAGTGCAGGAGATGGAACCAGAGACTTGAGTTCAAAGAAACCAGAGTTAGACTAGACACCAGGAAGAATATTCTGACTGTCAGAAGACAATGACAATGAAACCTCTTTCCTGGAGAAGTTGTGGGGTTTCCCTCAGAGGAAGAATTCAAAAATCATTTTGACAGTCAGCTGAGTGGGATGGTATGACAGTGTCCTCTAACAGCAGGGCGTTGGACCCAATGGCCTTCTGTCCCTTTCCAACTCTACTATTCTACGATTCTAAGAGTTTATACAGCTGGAAAAGCCAAATCATTTAGAACCCCAAAGTGTTCTACAAAGCTACTTTTGCCTTCTGAAAATAAATCATGCTGCATAAACGATCTTTTCCCTGTTACTGTGAATTCAACATTTTGGAGGATGAAAAAGAAAGAAAGAGGAAGGAAGGGAGGGAGGGAGGGAGGGAGGGAGGAAAACTTACACAGCTTCATTGATCAACATCTTTGTGGGTTGCTGCACAAAAGAGGGGCTGTTGTGAAAGTAGAAAACTTGAGAGACCATCGCACCTATGACAAACATGCCTGGCTGATGAAATTGGTGGGGTGTAGGAAGGGGATCTGTCGGTATACTGCAGCTAATAGAATGAGTCTCACATTCTGTATAAAACAGCAAAACAAGCATCAGAACTTCTAGAACCACCATCTTCATGCCAACATTCTCATCAGGATTTGGATTCCTCTGTTCTCCAAATAGCATTCATTTTAGGTCATTCTTTCATGAATGGGTTGCGATGCTGTAGACACACAGATGGAAAACTGCTGTGTTTTCTTTGTTGCAACTTCATTGCCACTTTCTCTTATTGGATCCTTTGCAAAGATGACACTTCCTACATCTTTGCCCAAACCTCTTGCAGGAATCATTTGTGCCTTTGAAAGGACAGGAGCTGCCTTAGATGGAAAGGCCATATGCAAGGAGTATGAAAACCATTCATTTGCACAATCACATGGGAGCTGATCACATTCCCAGGGGATCAATGTTTTCCATCACATGACACAAAGGAAAGCACTTGAAAGAGAAATGGTAATGCATATCATTTTTGTTCTGAGTTGTAGCACATCTGTTAGTAAGATCCCTCCTGATGTCATAACTGGGATCAATGATGTGGCCTGGAGGAATCCCAAATCCACTCCTCAGCCTCCCTCTTCTCCTTCCCTTCATCTCACATGAACTCAGGAATTTGGGCAAGCCAGCCTGCCTGGGGATTGCACTGAACTGAGTTCCCCATTGTCTGGTACAGGGGTCCTCAAACTTTTTAAACAGGGGGCTAGTTCACTGTCCCTCAAACTGTTGGGGGGCAGACTATACTTTGAAAAAAATAAGAATGAATTCCTATGCACAGAGCACATTAAAAATTAATTAAAATAGAAATAAATTTAAAATTAATTAAAATTAAAATTAGTCTAAAATTAATTAATGTTTAAAAATAATTAAAAATTAAAAAAATGTTTGTTCCACTCTGTTGGGCTGCAGTAGAAGCCCAAGATGCAGTGGGGAAGAGCATGTCCATATTCAAGGGACATAGCTACAATGTCTGTGATCGTGCTGCGGGTGGGGCAACAGGCGCAATCATATTGGGGGAAGACGGACGTGATCATACTTGTGCAGAAAAGATGGGCGTGATCACGGGCATGCTCATGCAGGAAAGGAGAGCACAATCGGAGCCATTCCCCCCCCCCCCCGTAAGATCATGATCACGCTTGTCTTCCCTGCATGTGCGTGACCAGAATCACGGCCATCCGCCTGAAGCTCAATCATGCAGGGAACATGGGTGCGATTGTGAGTGTGCTCGTGCAGGAAAGGGGGTGAGATCATGGGTGTGCTTGTGCAGGGAAGGCTGGTGAATTGCCACCATCTCCCCCTGAGCATGATAACACCCCTCTTTCCTGCATGAGTGCGATCACACCCATCACCCCCAGCACAATCATGCAGGGAAGATGGGCACGATCTCAGGCGCACTCATGCAGGGAAGGCAGGCACAATCACAGCCATTATCTCCCCAGCATGATTGCGGCCTTCTCCTTCCCCCGCCCCCAAGCACGGCCATGATCACGTTTGTCTTCCCTGCATGAGCACACCCGCAACCGTGGCCATTTCCCCACTGAGTATGCCTCCACTGGCTCAGAGCTTTTGGACTCACTCAGAGATCTTCAATTGAGTCCAAAGGCTCTGAGGCAGGCCCAGATAAAGGAGCATGGTGGGCTGTATCTGGCCCACGGGCCGTAGTTTGATGACCCATGGTCTTGTGCATTGGTGGTACGAAGGAACACTCAGCATTGTCACCAGCGTTACAATGCCTGACTCGCTACTGTGCCATGTGAAACTCCCCCACCCCAAATATTCCAAATGTGCCCACCCCTTCATGCATGTGAAGCTCTGAGAGTAGCCCTGCCCTGGGTCTCCGTAAAGGGCTGGCGCTCCATGACAAATGACTGTGAATTCACAGGAAAGGCATAGATCTTTCTGTCAAAGATAAATTAAACTGCTGCAGCAAATTCCCTTTTGTGATCCAGACTTCTTAACCGTGAGCGAATGACAAGAAGGACCAACTCACACTCGCAGGGCAGGTGCATACTGCACACTAGTGCTTGGGGAAGTTCTTCTGCTTTTTCATATCAGAACCTGTAAACATTGTGGTATTTCCACATACTCAGCTTGGCTTTTAGAAATCATGAAGGCAAACAGCTGTCCAATGTTTTGCTTTCTGCCACCACCTCACAGGAAAACACAGTTTTTCACCTTTTGAGGAAGGCTGGGCTGTAACCCAGAGTACACAAATGACTATATGCATGTAGTCAGCATTCCTTTCTTAGGCAAAGTCCTCATGTGGGTGGTGTCTGGTCAGCTCCAGGCACTCTTGGAGGAAACAGACCATCTTGATCCTTTTTAGCCTATATTTAGACCTGGTTCTGGCACAGAGGCTGCCTTGGTCATGCTGTAGGATTACCTTTCCAGAGAGAAAGACAGGGGCTGTGCGTCATGGTTAATTATCCTGGACCTCTCAGTGGCTTTCAATACCGTTAACCATGGTATCCTTATGGGTAGGCTGACTGGTTGGAGGCATTGCTCGGTAGTGATTCCACTCCTACCTGTTAGGCCAGTTCCAGATGGGGTCACTCTGAAAAAGTGTAAGTAAACCTGGAAGCTAGTATAATCATTTCCTTGGGATCACCAAAATTTCTTTCCTCCAGTCAGGGCAATGCAAACAGTACCCTGGCTGCATGGCAGTTATGCTGTGGTGTGCTGCAGGGTTGTATCATATCCCTCATGCTGTTTAATATATACATGTCACCACTAGGAATGGCCAGTAGAACATTTGAGCTGAATGTTCAGCATTATGCTGATGACACTCAGTTCTACCTCTTGTTTAAATCTGATCTAGATGAGGCAGTTTTGATTCTGAAAATGTTCCTGTCTGGTGTAATGGAGTGGACAAGGGCCAACAAACTGAAACTTAATCCAGACAATATGGAGGTGCTACTGATAGATGGAACATCAGTCCAGAAGGAGGATAACCACCCGGACTTAGATGGGGTTGCACTCTTCCTACAGGGCAGAGTGTGCAGTTTGGGGGTGCTCCTGGACCCAGAATTCTCCCTTGAATACCAGGTGGTGTCTGTGGACAGGAGCACCTTTGATCAACTGTGGATGGTATCTCAGCTCTAATGCTATCTGTATGAGCACCATCTAGCCATGGGGATCCACACACTGGTAACCTCATCTTTAGATTACTACAAAACGCTGTCTGTGGGGTTGCCCCTTAAAACAGTCTGGAAACTGCAGTTGGTGCAGAACAGGGCTGCCTGCATTGATTGGAACCGGCTGATATGAACACATAAGCTTTGTCCTCTATCGATTACACTGGCTACCAATTGAAGTCCAGGCCTGTGTCAAGGTGCTTATAATAATGTATAAAGCCCTAAATGGCTGAGGAGCAGGATATGTTAAGGAAGCCTCTTCCCTTATATAATTACCTGGACCCTGAGATCTTCAGTGGGGGCTCTTCTCAAAGAGCCACCTTTAAAGGAAGCAAGGAAGGTGGCTACAAGGGGAAGAGC
>NW_025335303.1:14151-17127 GCF_004798865.1 Varanus komodoensis
GGCACCAGATCAAAACCTTTTTGTTTTCCCATTATATTAAATGCTGACTAGAGATGTGCTTTTAAATTGGCTTTAGTAGCAGAGGTTCACTCTGTTATTATCAGCTTTGTGTTGTGGTTGTTTAACCTGTTTTACTTGTGTTCTAGTACAGGTTTTTGGTTACCGTTCTGTGGCTTTGATATCTACTTGTTTGTAAACCATCCCAAGTGCAATGTGCTGAGTCAAAGATTCATGTGGCGAAAGAGGAAACTTTATTTTACATCAACAGCCACTGCTTGAAATTGCTTGAACACCCTCTTTCTGCCATAAATGTGACTTTTCCAAGGTGATCTTATCAAATGAAAGGATGTGGCAGAGCTGCTGTGTCCAAGGAGACTGAGGGTTGGTGGATGGGCTGCAACGTCCACCCCACCCCCCTCATCAGATAATCAGCAAGATTCATTTCAAGGCAGATTGGAAAGCTGGCTGTCAGCTCTAGCTGCACTTGCTGGCTTAGTCATGATCACTGCTAATTGCAGGGCTGTGGCTTGGAGTCTGGTTTTGGCAGATGTCCTCTTGGAATCTGGCACTTGATGCAAACAACCATCTCTGGGGACACACGAACTACTGTTCATGCTGCTCATAAGCCAGACTGGAGCTTTGGGTGGCTGAAGTGGCAGATCAGAGTGAGGCTCCAAGGAGCTGCAAATTAGATGACCATCCAGTTCCCAATCCAGAAACTGAACACTGTGGCTGGCATAAAGCATTAAAAGACCACCAGATGGGGTTGTGCCCTACTGGGAACTGTCTTCAAATAATGCTTGCCATGCACACAGGCTGCAGTCAGTACACTCAGATGTTCCCTGAGAACATCTGAGTGCTTATTCAAAGATTTCCAGAGCACATTCTAGCCTTCTAACATGGCTAGGCCACACCTATCCCAAAGAAAGTGGCTGCTGTGTCCCCCAACATTCCAAATACTGTGCCATCAGCTGCAATTGTATGCAACTTTGAGATAGAATTATTGGTCATAGCCACATCTCCTAAAATCACTGCCTTCCTCCTTCAAGTAACATTTATCCAATGGGGTTGAAGCCAGAGGTTCAAAGGAACTCACCAACCACCCCAGACTTACAGCACATGATTTTTTCTACTTCCTATGCTCCTAATTAGAAATGGAAGTCATGCAATTCTCCACTGTGCATGTGCAGTTTTAAACACTTGTCCTTCTCCCTTCTGTGTTCTAAACTGGTTATCTACAGGATGTTCAAGTTCTGTTTCACAGCATAGACTGTGTAAATGAGTGTTGAATGGAAGAATTTAGCAAGATATTTGTGGGATGGGGATGTTCATAGAAGAGGAATAACTCTCAGGGTTGGTTTAATGCTATTGGTCAAATATATATGTGTGCATCCACATGGACTAAAATAGAATGTTGACTTATGTCCCATGAAATTCTCAGAATGCCACAGAAAGACCCTTTCTGTGAAACCTTGTACCTGATCAACATGATGGCTTAAATTTCAGAGGCTTGAATCAGAAGTCCTCCAATAGACAGCAGCCAGCTTCTCTGAGTATTATTATTATTATTATTATTATTATTATTATTATTATTATTATTATTATTATAACATTTCTATGCCGCCCCTTGCCGAAACCTCGGGGCGGCTTACAAAACAATAAAATACATTGAAATACAATAGAACATAATAAATTACCATTAAATACAAAAATACAAAAAATACACTGAGTTACAAATATAAAATTAAAATTATTAGTATAAAATAAGTAAAAAAAAAATATAGGAGGAGAAAGAGAAGGAAGAAGAAGTTGCCCTGGCCAGATCATATGTTTTAACAATTAAAATGATGTTTATACCTAAATCTGAGGCCAACACTTTGGTGTGTGCAAAGCAGGTTCAGGGGGCCTTTTAGGTTATCCTTGTAATGTTGCCTTTGATAATGTGGAAAGTCAGATGTATGGTGGGATGTGATATTTCCGTGTTGATAGCCTTAAAAGAAAACATGTGGAACAATACTGATGCCTTAAAGTTGTTCTCTCTTCTTGGAGTAGCATCCTGCCCAATAAGTAGCCATATAACAAGTGGATTTCAAAATTAATTAGAATGTTGGATCTCTGCAGTAAATGTACTTACAGATTAGCCATGATCATGTGCAATTGCAGAAGTGTTTACTTGGATTGTGCTTGTGAAAGAGGTCCTGTTGAGTTCCAGCATTTGATGGCAAAAATTGCATCCCAGTAAATACATGTCCATGGATCACTGCCTTCTCATGGCGAAGGGGCTTGTGTAGCTCAATGCAGCTATGAGCTATGCCGTGCAGGGCCACCCAAGGCAGACAGGTCATAGCAGAGAGTTCTGACAAAATGTGATCCACTAGAGAAGGAAATGGCACTCCAGTATCCTTGCCATGAAAACCCCATGGACAGTACCAAAAGGCAAAAAGATATGATGCCGGAAGATGAGCGTCACAGGTCGGAAGGTGTCCAATGTGCTACTGGGGAAGAGCAGAGGGCTAGTACTAATAGTGCCAGAAGTAATGAAGTGACTAGGTCAAAGCTGAAAAGACACTCAGGAGAATCCGATGCTGTAAAGATCTATACTCCATAGGAACCTGGAATGTAAGATCTATGAATCAAGGCAAGCTGGACGTGGTCAAACAAGAGATGACAAGACTGAACATCGACATCTTAGGAAACAGTGAACTAAAGTCCATGGGGTCGCAATGGGTCAGACACGACTTTGTGACTAGCAACAACAACAACAAAATGCATGTTACAATGATTCCTATTTTTATTCTTATAAAACCTTTCCAGAGCTATGAGCCATGGAAGAGACACATCTGTGTGATCTAACAAGGCCTTGCAAATTAGGTCACAATCTCTTCTGTTCCTTGAAGGCCACAGCTATGCTTAGGGTGGCATGTACTTTGGACTCAGGCAATCTGATTTCTATGCTATTTCTAGAAGCAGCATAAA
>NW_025335303.1:17659-22518 GCF_004798865.1 Varanus komodoensis
GTATTTGAATATTTACAAACTTATTCTTTCCATCTCAAATATGAAAGAACTTGCAGACTTCAAAAATTCTAATCAAAAGAAGTCTGTCTGAAAGAAAGTCTGATCTATCCTAGCCAAAAAGAAAAGCAACATACAGCCCCGCCATCTGGCCATATGGCTATTAAAGATAAGAAGCCTGTCAGAACAATAGAAGGTGGCAACCCTGACTGGAAACCAGCTGGTCCTTCGCACAGGGCTTGCTTGTTGGACTTTCAAGATATACTCACTGAAATCTCATCACAAGGATGGACAAAGCTTAACGTTTCTGTTTCTTTCACACTCAGATTGTTCTAATAGCAAGTTCTTTCCATTTCAAAGAAGAAGACACTTGCTAATTTTGGTGAAACATTATATGAAATAAATAAAACTGCATTTTTGCCTATTCCTCATTGGAGAGATATAATGAAAGTAGACATGTTACAAAAGAGAAAACTGAATACGGTGCTGTTTTACTATGGACTGGGTCAATTATTCTTGGAGAAGTCCCATTGAAAACAGTGGTATGTGAATCATAATTCAAATATTTAATTTCTGATTCTGTCAAATGCCCTGTCCTAAGTATCACTAGGCCTGGATCTGAACAAGCTTTCATAATTGCATAATATTACAAAGTTTCATAATGAGGCAAAGTTAAGTTTCAAAAGCAGCTATGATTTGAAGTCTATTCAGCACAATAGGAAATTACTACAATTGATTTCATAATTTTCCTTCAGCTATTTCAGCTGGTTCATCGAGCAGCACAAGAATCAGGGCAGAAACTTACTGGGTCTCATTCACCGCATCTTGTCTTGTGCTATCCAGTTGCAATTAAGGATTTTTCTAGGTCCAAAATTATCAGATGAAATGCAACAGACATGTCAGTACTGAAACTGAGTGTGATTCAAAAGTGCAGATAATGAATTAGTAAAAACAACTATGATTTAAGTCTAGTTTAAACCATAAGGAATTAATCCATTTTGATTTTATTCATTCCTTCAATTAAGACAAGACTATCTTTTCCAGTGAATACACTGGGAGAGAACTTGATCTTAATCTAAAATTATGTAAACCATTCTGAGTTTGTTGTATGAAAAAAGCGGGATATACAAGTGGATCTGATGATGGATAAATAAATAAATAGATCAATGAGAAAGTAGAGAAATAGTACAAGAACACATGTTACAAAGGAGAAATCTTAGCATGGTATATTGTAAATATAGACTGGGTCAAATCTTAGTTGGAGCATTCCCACTGAAATCAGTGGGCCTTAACCATAACTAATTTAAGTTCTGTTTCTTTCATTGTGCTGTGCTAAATATGACTATGCTGATCAGAACGTGTTTTCATTATTGCATATTATTGCGTAGTTTCCGTTCAGTATTTTTCTAGGTCAATCATTGTCAAATGAAATGAAATGCACACGTCACTACTGACTGAGAGTTATTCAAATGTGTATATCCAGGAACCAAACCTGATTAAACCAGCTGTTCCATGTTATGGAATCTGGACTGATGGTGAATGCTTGACTTGGAGAAGCCTCAGCCTCCATTCTCCCAACTTTCAATCTTCGAAAAGACAGGTTTGAGGACACGATCCAATTGATCACATCGAATCCAGTGACTAACTCTCCATTCTTGTTAAAAGAAACCTTGTCCCCAGCACTGTTGTTAAATGAAACCACCTTCAGAAAATGATGGAGCTGCAATTAAAAGGAAAGAGCTTAGAAAAACTGTGAAAGGAATCATGCAGACAGAGGGAGAGAAATATTCACAATGGATGGATGTTATTTTTTTCTTATTATTTTCCCTCAATCCCCTTATACTATAAATACTTAGTTTAAGCTCAGACACTTCTCTTTTTCAAGGTTAGATTCAATTGCTTTGGAGGTTTGGGTCAATTTTCCAGCCATTCTTGGAATGCAGTTTGTATTATGGAGCCTATTTTAAATGTTCTTGCACACACGCATATCCTCTAGGTACTTGCTCTTTGATGTAAGATGAGACATACTTGATCATCTAGTTCAAATATGAAAGCATTTCCATACTTTATAGTGAGGTGTTTTGTGATCTACAAATCTGTGGTTCTCTCCAGCATGAGGCGATGCAACCCATTACCTGCCACTGTAGCTGGCTCTGAAAGGTCAGCCCCTCTCTGGTTACCATTCCTCTGCTCATCAGACCAGATGAACATATGGCATGCAAGGCATGGGCCACCGCATGGACAGCATTGTAGACATTGTAGCTGTGGCCATTCAAATGAGTTTCAAAAAAAGTAGCAGGAAGACATTCCAGCTTCTCATCCCCAGAGCAGATATTCCCATTTATATTGCCCAGAAATAGATTTGGGAATACACAGTTGAAAGCACCTTGCCAGAACAACCTCATAAAACCATCTCCTTTTGGACTGGAAGGGTCTTGTGCATTAAGGAATTGTTCAAATCCTGGGACAGCACTGGACTGAATTGTGAAAGACAGAGCACCATGCAAAAAGTCTGTGTTCCAATTCCTTTGATAGACAAATGATGTGAGTGCCACCTGAGCCGTCAAAATCATTACTTTACCAATTGGTGTATTTGCCACATGTTCTCGTTCTGACAGATATGGCAACCATCTAAAAAAGGCCATGGAATAGGATTCTCCATTGGCCAAAAGTACATTGGCTGTGCTGTCCATGATAATATTGTGTATTTTTGCCCCCTTATCCAAAATGTCTTTTATATCAGAACCGAGGAAAACTTCAGGGATTTTTTCAATGAATTCAAAACAGACACCACTCTTGGAAAACAGTGGGACCACCATCTGGAGGAATCGTTCCCCATTGTCATTATCCATAACTACAGTCCCGATCCACTTCCACCCAAAATGCAGCAGCAAAGAGAGGATCCCTGCATACTGAAGGGACTCCCTCGGAGTCATGTTGTAGAAGGAAAGACCTGGGGTTTTATCATTCATCACTGGTGCAGAGCCATATATAAGCTAAGGAGAGGAAGAAGCACCAAATAATACAGAAATTATTTTGACATTTGCATATGTAAACTCAACAATTTTCTCTACCTTACTATAATACCAGGATCCCCAGAAAGACATGGACCATGTGGTCACTTCCATGTGGACCTGATATGGCACCCTTTTACATCTCATTATTTTTTCCATGATATGTATGTGTGTGTGTTTTGTCCATAGACTTGTATGATAATGTAGAGGCTTCAAAAATATGGTCCAAATATCCACAGTATGCATTTAATAATTCTTGCAAGGAACAAGGAAATAGGCATGCCATTTCACAGTGGGTTGTTTCTGTGAACGTGGTCTGAGCCCCTGCCCAGACCCTTCTCTGTCAGATCCATGTTAGTAAAAATGAGTAGAGTCACAGCAGAAATTCCTCTGTCCCCAAATTGATTGCTTCTCCTTCGAGGTTCTTGTTCATCCAAAGGAGAAAAAGAACATGATTACATCCAGT
The DNA here is from genome assembly GCF_004798865.1 of Varanus komodoensis. Classification (NCBI taxonomy): domain Eukaryota; kingdom Metazoa; phylum Chordata; class Lepidosauria; order Squamata; family Varanidae; genus Varanus; species Varanus komodoensis. The sequence continues at coordinate 21,137 of NW_025335303.1, forward strand.
GTGCAAACATTCATCTCCAAAGCACAAATGCACCAGTGAAAGAATAAAATGAATGTGAAGAAAATGTTATGCTTGAATTCCCCATGTCCATGGAAAAACACATTCCCCACCTGTGGAATCTTGTAGATATCCAAGAGAGTTGCAACTTGAAGGGAGATTTGGGCATCCAGTCCCCCGATGACTGCTGCCAAGTGTTGCTGGATGTCACATTTGTAGTTAGGGACTAATCTCCCTGCTGTGCCCATCAGTCGCAAGGTGGCCAGATATGTCCACTTGGCTGTGAAATGGCTGTCGTAAATGTGGAAGCCCAAGGTCAAGTTGGGCAAGATGTGAAGGTTGTCATTGATCTCCTGCACTGCAAATGTCAAGGCCAGGATATGCTGGTAATTCTTGGGCAGCACACTAGAAGTAAGAAAGTCACCTCCTGCATGAGAACATTCCTCACACAGATTTTGTAAGAAACTCACACTGCTTTTTACACTATCATGATCATCATCTCGACCTCATCTCTGGCTTACCTCGGACACCACAAAGTGAACACAATCAGGCAACATTAATATTCATTTTCCAAATAGTCAATTCCCTGGATTTTCTCATGGCAAAGGAATTGAAAAGTGTGATCCTGTGCATGTCAACACAGAAGGAAATCAACAGATACCACTGAAGCCTCCTCCCAAATGAATTGCATCAGTCCATAATGCAATGATGCTCTTGCCTTGTGTCAGTGATTCTTCAACTTCCCAGTGAAGAGGCTCATGGGAATTCCATGAAATGTGTGAGGCATGGTGGTAACAGAGTGCCCTGCACTTTCACTCTGGGGACATTTTCAGTCCATGGGAATTATGGAATTAGAAGACACATTAGTCTGTTCATATTGCACAGCCACTTTAGAGGAACATCATTTAGTTGTATGAAAAGAGTGACAATGATTGTGATAGGGCCAAGCATTGCGTACAGGGTACAACATACTGAATATAACCCCTTCCAAGTGACAAGAAGACATGAAATGCAATCGTTACCCATTCTAACAGAGGGCATTCATCTGCCTTCCAGAAAAGCAAGGATTTTGGAATTCCCCCTCTGTCCATCCTGCCACAGAGCAGCACATTCAGTAGAGGGTCTAGTGGGGCTGGTGTAGGAAGGAAGGGCAAGAGATGACTACTTCCCTGGGAGAGTTAATCCAATACCCTGAATACTGGCATTATGCAGTTTCCATAAAAGAGGGCAGAACAAAAAAGGGGACAGGTGAATGAGCAGAGGTAAGAAAGACATCAAAGGAAGTGAAGTAATCCTTAGGAAACTTTCGCAAGGCAGAAATTGGTGGAGAAAATAACTCAACATAGGAGAATAACAGAGAGGTTCCAAGCAGAAGATGCTTAAAG
>NW_025335303.1:25010-29177 GCF_004798865.1 Varanus komodoensis
GTGAAAGAAAAAGGACAAGAGGCAAAAGGAGATAAAGCTAGTTAATCAGCCTCCTGTCAATATTAGAATTATTAGTCTCATTCTATTTCTATTAAAATATTAGTTTGAATTAGTTTGTTAAGAAGAGGCATTGTTCTGACTTTCATAGCAGGGAGCCTTGACTTCCAATCTTGTCCAGGTCCAATAGATGGCTCAAATGATCTTCTCATACTATATCTTGTTTTCTCTTTGTTCTTTAAGATTATTTATTATTCTTAAGGCAGGCCAGGCCCAGCAAAAAGTAAAAAATCTTAGTTAGATTTGTTGTTGTTATTAGTCGCGAAGTCATGTCCAACCCAATGGACAACATTCCTCCAGGACTTCCTGTCCTTAACCATCTCCCAGAGTTCACTTAAGCTCACACCAACTGCTTCAGTGACTCCTTCTAGCCACATTATTCTCTGCTGTCCCCTTTTACTTTTGCCATCAATTGTTCCCAGCATTAGGCTCTTCTCCAGGGAGTCCTTCCTTCTCATTAGGTGGCCAAGGTATCTGAGTTTCATCTTCAGGATCTGGCCTTCTAAAGAGCAGTCAGGGTTGATCTCCTCTAGGACTGACCAGTTGCTGTCCAAGGGACTTCCAGGAGTCTCCTCCAGCACCACAATTCAAAGGTCTCAATTCTTCAGCGCTCAGCCTTCCTTACGGTCCAACTTTCACAGCCATACATTGCAACTGGGAAAACCGTAGCCTTGACTATACACACTTTTGTTGGCAGGATGATGTCTCTGCTTTTTAGTATGCTATCTAGATCTGCCATAGCTTTCATCCCCAGGAGCAAGCGTCTTTTAATTTCTTGGCTGCAGTCCTCATCTGTGGTGATCTTGGAACCCAGGAAAATAAAATCTTTTACTACCCACATTTCTTCCCCATCTATTTGCCAGGAAGTGAGAGGACTGGATGCCATGATCTTAGTTTTCTTAATGTTGAGTTTCAAGCCAACTTTTGCACTCTCCTCCTTTACCCACATCAAGAGGCTCTTTAGTTCCTCTTCACTTTCTGCCATGAGAGTGGTATCTTCTGCATATCTGAGGCTGTTGATATTTCTCCCAGCAATCTTAATTCCAACTGGTGATTCATCTAGTCCCGCCTTTCTCATGATGTGCTCTGCATATAAGTTAAATAGGCAGGGCGAGAGTATACAGCCTTGCCAAACTCCTTTCCCAATTTTGAACCAATCAGTGGTTCCATGTCCAGTTCTCATTGTTGCTTCTTGGCCCGCATATAGGTTTCTTAAGAGACAAATAAGATGGTCTAGTACTCCCATCTCTTAAAGAACTTGCCACAATTTGTTGTGATCCACACAATCAAAGGCTTTAGCATAGTCAATGAAGCAGAAGTAGATGTTTTTCTGAAACTCCCTAGGTATCTCCATGATCCAGCGTATATTGGCAATTTGATCTCTAGTTCCTCTCCCTCTTCAAAATCCTGCTTGTACCTCTGGTAGTTCTTGGTCCACATACTGATGGAGCCTAGCTTGTAGGATTTTGAGCATAACTTTGCTAGCATGTGAAACGAGTGCAATGGTGCAGTAGTTTGAACATTCTTTGGCATTGCATTCTTTGGGAATGTAAACTGACCTTTTCCAATCCTGTGGCCACTGTTGAGTTTTCCAAATTTGCTGGCATATTGAGTGTAGCAGTTTTATTGCATCGTCTTTTAGGATTTTGAATAGCTCAGCTGGAATACTGTTACCTCCACTAGCTTTTCTGTTGCTCAGATTTCCTAAAGCCCATTTGACTTCACATTCCAGGATGTATGGCTCGAGGTCAGTGATCTCCCAGTCATGGTTATCAGGGATGTTAAGCTCTTTCTTTTATAGTTTTTCTGTGTAATCTTGCCACCTGTTCTTAATTTCTTCTGCCTCTGTTAGGTCCCTGTCATTTTGGTCCTTTATCATGCCCATCTTTGCATGAAATGTTCCCTTCATATCTCCAATTTTCTTCAAGAGATCTCTGATCCTCCCTATTCTATTGTTTTCTTCTATTTCTTTGCACTGTTCATTTAAGAAGGCCTTCTTATCTCTTCTAGCTGTTCTCTGGAATTCTGCATTCAGTCGTTTACATCTTTCTCTTTCTCCCTTGCCTTTCGCCTCCCTTCTTTCCTCAGCTATTTGTAAAGCTTCCTCAGACAGCCATTTTGCTTTCCTGCATTTCTTTTTCTTTGGGATGGTTTTAGTTGCTGCCTCTTGTACAATGTTGTGAACCTCCGTCCATAGTTCTTCAGGCACTCTGTCTATCAGATCTAATTCCTTAAATCTATTTGTCACCTCTACTGTATATTCATCATTTAGGTCATACCTGAGTGGCCTAGTGCTTTCCCCTACTTTCTTCAACTTAAACCTAAATTTTGCAACCAGAAGCTCATGATCTGAGCCATAGTCAGCTCCTGGTCTAGTTTTTACTGACTGGATAGAGCTTCTCCATCTTCTGCTGCAGAGCACATAGTCAATCTGATTTCTGGGTTGACCATCTGGTGATGTCCATGTGTAGAGTCGTCTTTTGGGTTGTTGAAAAAGAGTGTTTGCTATGACCATCGTATTCTCTTGACAAAATTCTACCATCCTGTGTCCAGCTTCATTTTGTACTTGAAGGCCAAACTTGCCTGTTATTCCGGTTATCTTTTGGCTTCCTACTTTAGCATTCCAATCCCCCATGATGATAAGGACATCATTTTTTGGAATTAATTCTAGAAGGTGTTGTAGGCCTTCATAGAACCGGTCAACTTCAGCCTCTTCAGCACCAGTGGTTGGGGCATAGTTTTGGGCTACTGTGATGCTGAATGGTTTTCCTTGGATTCGAACTGAGATCATTCTTTAATTTTGAAGATTGCATCCCAGTACTGCTTTTCCTACTCTTTCATTGACTATGAAAGCTACTCCATTTCTTCTGAGGGATTCTTGCCCGCAGTAATATCCCTGATGGTCATCTGAATTAAATTCACCCATTCCTGTCCATTTTAGTTCACTGATTCCTAAGATGTCATTGCTCAGTCTTGTCATCTCTTGTTCAACTACATCCAGCTTGCCTTGATTCATGGAGCTTACATTCCAGGTTTCTATGGAGTATAGATCTTTGCAGCATCAGACTCTCCTTTCACCACCAGATACATCAGCAACTGAGTGTACTTTCGGCTTTGACCCAGTCACTTCATTCTTTCTGGTGCTATTAATACTAGCCATCCGCTCTTCCCCATTTGGACACCTTCCAACCTGAGGGGCTCATCTTCTGGCATCATATCTTTTTACCTTTTGGTACTGTCCATGGGGTTTTCAGGGCAGGGGTACTGGAGTGGGTTGCCATTTCCTTCTCCAGTGGATCACGTTTTGTCAGAGCTCTCTGCTATGTCCTGTCTATCTTGGGTGACCCTGCACGGCATAGCTCATAGCTTCATTGAGCTACGCAAGCCCCTTTGCCATGACAAGCCAGTGATCCATAAAGGAGTTCATTAGGGAGATATAATTGCAGCAAATCATGTATAGTTTAGATCAAAATATCACCAGACTTGAACAACTGGCAGCTCCCTTAAAAAATGGTGATGAAGGGGGAAAGAACCATCTCGTTCACTTTAGTGAGCTTCAGCCAAGGTCAGTTAATAGCATGGGTCCTCAAACTATGGGTCCCAGGCTGAATCCAGCCCTCCATGCCAATTCATCTAGCCCGCTATAGCTCCCCATGTGTGCGCGCGCATGTGCACACGTGGCAAGGTGCCAGCTTGCTCACAAAGAGACTGTTTTGGACTCTCTCAGAGAAAAGGATCTCTTTGTGAGCAAGCTGGCACCTTGCCGGGAGATCCTTTTCTCCAAGTGAGGGGGAGATCATTTTGGACTCACTCAGAGAAAAGGATCTCCTTGCAAGCAAGCCAGCACCTTGCCGGGATATCTGTTTCTCCAAGTGAGTTCAAAACAATCTCCTTGTGAGCAAGCCAGCACTGAGGTGCCAGCTTGCTCACATGGAGATCATTTTAGACTCAATGGGAGAAAATGATCTCTGCACAGACATGCCCCTGCCTTTCTGCGCACGCACACACACGCCCCTCACCGCCCTGACCCGCTCCCCCCACCTGCACCTGCTTGGCAGCCCATGACCCTCACTGGGACCTTTCAACTATTCAAAATTTTGAGGATCCTGG
>NW_025335303.1:29662-38279 GCF_004798865.1 Varanus komodoensis
TCACTACCGCGAGACGCAGCGTAGCTTAGTGATTGTGCGTAACTACAGCGTAACTACAGCGTGACCTAGTGACTTTGCGTAGCAATACAGCGATGTACTCCCACATCTCCTCCATTTTGTTTATTTAAATAGACAATCACTTCTGCACTGGCGAAGTCATTTTATGCCAATTGTATATGTCAGGAAGAGATGATTCCAGAGAACCTCTACGAACAGGCGGGGGGTACCCCACATCCTCATAAGGAAAAAGCAGAGGAGCATGATCTTCATCATCACGCGAGTTCAAAACGTGATATTTGATCTGATACAGCTGCTTGGCCGTAAGATTAACAGTTGGGGAAGACGCACGAGTAAAGCAGCGCTTGAGTACATCAACCAGAGAAGGTATACATTGAATACAACAGCATAACGTAATTAAAATAACGATAATAATAAAAGCATACATGATTAGTGACCGAAGCCAGGAAAAATTAGGCAACCAGGACCAGAGCCAGGTCCACCATGACATACCAGGGGTAGAGTACGTTTTGCGAACCTGGCGGGCAATCTCGTGTAGTTTAGCTACATCTGTCTCTATGACCCCAGAACTATTAATAAAATGACAGCAGGTAGTGTTCAACCAAAAACAGAGGCCACCCTCCTTGCTAAGGAGATAATCTAAGGCCAATTTATGTTGGGCAAGCTGTCCCGCGAGGGACTCAATCTCGACCTGGAGGGTCTTCAAGCCTGCTGCGGTAACATTGGCCAGGGCCTCCAAATTATAGGAAAGAATACGGAGCTGTTTAACATTGTGAGCCACCCCATAATGGGGAAAAGCAATAGCGACGAAGCGTTCCCCTTCTGTCAAATAAGTATCATCAGGGTCATATCCCAACTTTTTGTCATAGGCGCGTTTAGAACGAGACCAACGGAAGTGAGGGTCCCATGCAGCAGGGGGCTGGACCTTAGGATGAAACGCCAGACCTGCAGGTGCCACCGTAGCAATAGTGCAGGTGCCATTCCATACAGCCGGTAGAACCGAGCCGGCCCATTCACCGCACGCCCAAAAATACCCATCAGGCAGGCCATGGATGTAAGCTCCACCATGCATAAAAGCCTGCTCCGTGAGAGCGACGAAGATTGACTGACCGCTCATGGACCCATTCAAAGTGGCTTGGCATTCGCGCTGTCGAACAATGGAAAGGCCAAGCGAGGCATTATTAATGGAGGTATTGCAGGGGTTTCCGCTAACACAGTCATCACAAAGATCAAGAGTGAATTTACAAAAAGGATAATCCCCCACTGTGGCACGGGGTATCGGCACCTGGACTTGTTTGTTACTAGTGTCCGTATAGGTAAAATACCCTGAAGGAGTAGAATCGTGCTAGCGAAAACAAAGGCTCGCAGTAGGCCAGGAGGATTTTCTGGTAAGGACGAACTGAGAGGCGTCGAGAAATCGACACCGGCTCTGTTCAGTACAGGGAGACTTGCGAACTCTAAAGGCAGAGTAGCCCATAATGTTCAGCGTAGCAGTGGGTACTACCGGCCATCCCTGAAGGGCAGAAGATGGGCCATGGGAACAAACCCAACATTCGGATTGATTAAAAGACAATGAGATTTCATGGATTAGTTGGTGAAAAACGTTGTTATGCCATCCCGCCCGGGCAATGGCGACAGAAAGAAGAATTACAGTCAGCCGGACGAAGACCTCCATGGGCGGACGCATCGCGCAGGAATCCAAAGAGGGCCGTTATCCAAGGCTACTGCTGCGTATCCACGACCCCAGGTTATTAACGGCACAGGTCCCTTCCACTCAGGATCAGGTAATTTTCGATAGCTCACAAGCGGTCGTGGAAGCTGCTCTTCAGTCCTGAAATGAAGCTCAACAGGTGTATGAGACCTATTATGGGGAGTGAACAAAAAATTTAAGGTATAAAGAACCTTAGCTACAACAGTGGGTGCATCAGCAGTGGATATCCCTCTCCCTTCAGTCTGCTTGCACAGCACAGATTTGAAGGTGAGGTGTGCTCTTTCCACAATAGCTTGACCTGTAGAATTAAAAGGAATACCATGAGATAACTTTATACCCCACAAATTGCAGAACTCTGAAAATGAATGAGAACAATATGATGGACCATTGTCCGTTTTTATAGCCAAAGATTTCCCCATCACAGCAAATGTCCTGATGCAATGTTGAATAACATGTCTTGACGTTTCTCCCTTCATGGGTGTTGCCCAAATAAATCCTGAAAAGGTATCAACAGTTAAATGTAACTTATTGAAAGGAGCCAATGATGGTACATGAGTAACATCCATCTGCCAAGTCTGGTTAGCCTGTGTCCCTCGAGGGTTCACTGCATCAAAAGGAAAGTTTATCGGTGATTTGCAACATGATGGGCAGGCAGATACAATGTCCCTTGCCTGTGACATAGGAATAGAAAACATTTTATGCAAGACTTTAGCTGACTGATGAAAAGTATGATGAGATAGGATGGGATCATCAAACAAAGAAAAAACATCATGCTTAAGTGCACCATCAGCTCGAGCATTCTCTTCTGCCAAAAATCCTGGGAATCCTGTATGAGATCTAATATGAGCTACAAAGCAAAAATATGAACGTTCTTGGATCAATTGTTGCAGCTTAGAAAACATTTCATAAAGTTCTTTATCAATAGCAGGTGACAAATATGACAAAGGCAAATGCAGCAACAACTTATAAACGTATTGTGTATCTACAACAAGATTAAAATCTTCTTGCGCAAACAATTGAAATGCTAAAATTACAGCTGCTAGTTCAGACCACTGTGCTGATGATTGATTTTCAGTGAACTTCGATGACCAAGAGCCATCTGGCATCTGCCAAGTAACCACTCCTCGGGTAGGAGATCCATCTGTAAACACAGTTATTGCATGTGACAGTGGCTGTAAAGAAAAACAAGATGTTAGTTTAAATGTAATCTGTGAAAATAGCTGCAAACGTTTATCTTTTGGTGGATTATGGAGGACTGTTCCTAAGAATCCAGCGAACGCGACTTGAAATTCAGGAGATGACATCAGCAGCCGTGCAACTTCCTCCTGCTTAAAAGGAAAAAACACACAGTCAATATCTTTACCAGTAAGTTGTAATGCTCTATGCCTTGCTTTGAAAAATAAGTCTGAAACTGCAGTTATCCGAGGATATAAATTCCGTGGCGGTGTATGTGGCAAATATATCCATTCTATTATGCAGATTGTCTCTTTATTTTTGGGCACGTAAAGAATGGCTGTTGGTAACAATGATGTTGACAACATAAAGCAAGACAGAGGTGAATTCTTTTCTGGCAGCCGATCCACTGCCTGGACACGAAGCCTTTGAGCAAGTAGCCTAAACGCAGCTTTCATCTCTGGAGTGACAGGGATTTTATCTGCTGGAGATGAATGACCTGCCAGGGCCGAAAATAGTGGTGAAAGTTCATCAGTAGTAAGGGCTAAAGATGGCCTAGCCCAGTTAATATTTCCCAGCAAACTTTGGAGCTGTACCAGAGTCAATGTTTCTGGGATATGAGACTGTGGTAAGACTGGCACTGAGGCCTTTTCTGAAAGCTGGTGTCCTAAGTATTTGAAAGGAGGGACTTCTTGGACCTTTTCTGGTGCTACATAAAGTCCATATGCTTCCAACGAAGCAACGAGAAAGTCCAGATGACATTTATCAACATTTTTTCCTGCTATTAAGATATCATCCATGTAATGATACACCATCAAGTCTGGGAATGCTGATCGAAATGGTTGCAGGGCCAAAGCAACAAATAGCTGACAGAGGGTGGGAGAATTTGCCATTCCTTGAGGCAATACACACCACTCATACCTTTGTGTAGGGCGATCGTTGTTCAGCACTGGAACTGTAAATGCAAATTTTTCTCGATCTTGAGGAGCTAGTAATATATTAAAAAAACAGTCTTTCAAGTCAATGATTTTCAGTTTATAATTTTGTGGGATCAAGTTTGGATTTGGCATCCCACATTGAACAGGTCCCATCACTTGCATACATTCATTCACTTTTCTTAAGTCTTGTAGTAATCTCCATTTTCCTGATTTCTTTTTTATCACAAATATTGGTGTATTCCATGGACTGGAACTAGGCTGAATGTGTCCCAACTGAAGTTGCTCCTGAATAAGGGCCTCCACCACCTGGAGCTTTTGTAAAGGCAGCGGCCACTGGTCTACCCATACTGGCGCAGTTGTTTTCCATTTGATGGGCAAGGCATGCAATGGCGCTGATGTAGAGGCCCTCAGGATAAATTTGTACTGATGGTAGCTCCTAAGGACGAAAGTAAGTCTCTGCCCCATAAGGTAAATGGAATGTCCATAATTAAAGGACGTAAAGTCACAGTGCGGCCTTCAGATTGGAAGGTAATTTGCTGTACACTTCGGGAAGCAGCTGTAAAGCCTCCCACTCCATAAACAGGAGAAGCTGGAGCTGTGGGGAACTTTTCAGGCCAATCCTTTTTTGCTATAACAGTCACATCAGCCCCTGAATCCAGCATCCCTTTTATACAGCGTCCTGCCATGGTGACAGATAAATAAGGCCTGTCTGTTGTCAGTCGGATAGTTGCCATTGCAATGGGTGTAGTTTGCAAATTACTTGGCATAGGCTGGCAAGACTGCTGAGAGTCCCTTTCGCTTTGCAATGGTATTAAGAGCATACGAGCTACAGGTGAATCTGCCAGAACTTCCATATGCATAGTGGACCAGAGATGTAGTACAATGTCTGTTGAGCCAGATGATTCATATAAGCCAGGAGTCACATGCCAAAAATCCGGTCCCATGATAGGGAGCAATAAGCCAATGTGGCCTGTTGGTATTGGGTAGGATACTCTAGCAGGCACTGGTACAGCAAATCCAGGAGTTAGCATCACCGATGAGGTGAGAACAACAGGTAGTCCATAACCTGGGTTATGCTCACGTGGCTCATGTGGCTTTTCATCATCCCCTATAGTATAAAGGCGAGGATTCAACAAGCTGCAAAACGGCCATTTGCCACCAGGGGGCAGCTCAGGGAACGAGTTCCCCTGCAGTTCAAATTCTCCTATTATTTGCTGGGCCCGGAGTTGGCCCCGCCCCCGTTTCCCTGGCTACAGTCGGAGCCTGTTTGTTCCGCCTGGGGGCGTGAGCGACACTGATTAGCCCAATAAAAAACCTTTCTTGCAGATAGGGCATTTTTTGGAAGGACGGGCTGCACTCCTTTGAACAGAACGGCATTGCGCTCTAAAATGGCCTTCTCTGCCATACCCAAAGCATCTCTTACTAGCAGCAGGATTATTAGCCTGTTGGAATGTCTGTACTGCAGCTGCTAGCAAACGCGCCTTATGGGTTTGTGAACCAATATTTTGACACACCCGAAGCATAGTATGTATATCAGTATCTGGATTATTATAAATGGGTGTGAGGGCCGTTTTATAATCCTCATTCGCATTTTCAAACGCTAGCTGCTTGAGCAATAATTTTCGAGCTCTAGGACTGTTGATTTGGCGTTCCACTGCCCGCATTAGTTTATTAATAAAATCAGTATATGGCTCTGTAGCGCCTTGCCTTATATTAACGAAGCTGGATAATGAATTGTCTCCAGGCTCTGGGATCTTTTTCCAGGCTTTTACGACTATATTTGCCACTTGAGTCAAAGCCTGATCGGTTAACGCAACTTGTTGAACGGCCGTCGCGAAGGCTCCCTCCCCCATTAGCATGTCCTCTGTGATGTTAATATTATTCATAGCATTCTGCACCGCCTGTGCAGTTGCACCTTGCCGCCAAGCCTCCATACAAAGGAGCCTTTGAGCAGGGGGGAAGAGAGAGCGGAGGATCATTTTCCAATCTGTGGGCGTTAGCCTCTGGAGGGACATGCCTTCAAGCAACGCTCTGGTATAGGGTGCCTGAATACCATTATCCCGGATTGATCGCTGTAACTCTTTAAAAGTTTGCAACGGAAGCGGTTCGTCTCTATCTGGGACAGCTTGCATGCCTCTTTCCCCGGGGGCCCCTCTGAGCACGGGAAACGCTGCTGGAATCTCTTGCGATCCCGGATCCCTTTCCTCCATAATTGCTGCTTGCAAGGCAGCAGCTAACGCAGCTGAACGCTGCATCGCAGGGGCCAGAGTCAACGCAAGTTCCTCATTATCCGACCCCAGATCGTCAGGCGGTTTAGACGGCGGAAGATGGCGGTGCCCTTCGTATTGAGGAGGGGGGCTAGTAATCATAGCTGACGCGGGCGGCAGCAATCGCGGCAGGGGTGAATTTAGCGCAGTTTCAGCTTCCAGTTGTTGATTAAATAATATATTAGTCGGCGTTAGTCCTTTTAAACAAGCCCGGACTTTACACCACGTGAATAAAATCCTGGAAGTTATTCTGGGATGATCCTGAAAACAGGACCCAATTTTACACCAATCTTCAAGTTTCAACATGCCTGCCTCCGGAACCCAGGGCAAATGTCATCAATTGCTTTAATTAAATCTTCGACGTCACTTTCAGTGACAGAATGTCCCTCTTTAGTAAGTAGAAAATGGAGGTCCTTTTTAAACGCCTGCTGCTCGGCAGACATTGAAGAGCCCATTTCAATGGCGCTCTAACTTAAATTAGTCACACTCACCGGGATCCGAAGATGCGTGGCGCGCCTGTAGCCCTGGCCGGGCGTGGGGAGGTGATGATCGCGGGAACCGCCAGCTAGCAGCTGGGGTTGAATCAAGGCAAACCGCTTGCCTTACAAAGTTTGAAAAGTTTGATTTGCCTCACACGGGGCACCACCTGCAGCGGGTTGGCTGGACCGGCCAGTCAACCTCGGCAAGCGGCGCGAGAGAGTTTTGAGTAAAAGAAAGACACTAGAGACAGAAGTTCAGCTTTTGGAGCATGCCGGGTTGAAATCTCGGGGGAACAAAGGAATCTGTTTCACTTTCACTCCCCGCAGCTCCTTTTATTACCTTAGTAGTTTACATGGTTATCTACCTATGGCCAATGGACCGTCGAGTAAAATGCCGGCCAACACCTAGTGCTTAGGTTACAAGCTGTATATGGTTACACAGGTAAATACAACACTATTGGCTGTCCCGGCGCAAACTATAGCATGACCCAGCGCGGCCGCCGTAGCGTATGTCACTACCGCGAGACGCAGCGTAGCTTAGTGATTGTGCGTAACTACAGCGTAACTACAGCGTGACTTAGTGACTTTGCGTAGCAATACAGCGATGTACTCCCACATATTTGAAGATTTCAGCCTGGTTGCTGTCCTGGTTTTGGGTCAGAATCTAATCAGAAAGATAGAAAGGAAATATGACTCAGCTGATTCACTTGAATTTGTCAATGATTTCTGGTATCACTGACCACAGCATCCTTCTGGATCATTTGTCTCAGATGGGAACTGCTGTCATTTTGTTCTTGTAGTTCTGTTCCTACCTGTTTCCAGAAATAAATCTCAAAAGCTGTTTTTTCTCTGTTGTGTGGTATTTATGCAATGAAGGTGCCCCAGATTCTATTCTCTCTCCTGTGTAATTTAAAACTGACAATGGAAAAATAGCTGAGTGAGGTTGTTTGGTGATTTGGGGCTAGTGGCCTCAGTCCTATTTCTCCTTTTCATCTAATCTGCATGTGTCAAACAATTCTTAAGTAGATGCCAGAATCAGAAATAGGCTAGATGGGGGGGGGCACATTAGGAGATGGGTGGGCTGTACTGCTTTCTGCTTACCATCTAGGCCAGTTTCCTGCTGATCCTGCTAACACTTGGGACTGCCAGTCCCAGCTGGTCTATTGTACAGAGGACAGTCCTCTAGCAGAATGACTGACCAGTCCTAATCTGGTTTAGAGAGAACCCTAAGAAGGGGGCACTTCTGGTCCAACCGGCTTCACTCATGGAGGTTGGGAGGACAGGAGTGAAAGCAGAACCCTTTTTCTCCATATTTTTTTGTGAGGAACCAGGAGAAGTTATCAATTATTTTTCTCACCATTTTAAAAAATCTGTTTTGCTCTGCTGCTGCTTCATACTTTTGCATATTTGCAAACTAATTGAGCTCAAAACCAAACAAATGCAAAAGCAAAAGAAACAAAAGAGATAATTTCCCTGTACACATCCCCTTCTTGAAACCTCTGACTTCTCCTGTAATTACATTTGTGTCTGAAACAAGATCATGTTTTCAAATATACTGTTTTCATTAGCATAACCTTCCCCAGAGAGGTGTACCTGGCACCAACACTGTATTCTTTTCGGCGCCAGGACAAACCTTTTTATTTCAAGATTTGTTTTGTTATTGTACTTGGGTTTTTATTATAGATATTATGCTGTGCATTTGTTGTTGGACCATCCTGAGACTTTTATGTGTAGGACAGGGTACAAAAGATTTAAACAAACAAATAAGCAAACAGACACACCTCCAACTATGCTAAATGAGTTTTGTATAAATTTGTTGTTGTTGTTAGTCGCAAAGTTGTGTCCAACCCACCGCGACCCCATGGAAAACATTCCTCCAGGCCTTCCTGTCCTTCAACATCCCCTGGAGTCCACTTAAACTCACACTAACTGCCTCAGTGACTCCATCCAGCCACCTCATTCTCTGCCACCCCCTTCTTCTTTTGCCATCTATTGTTCCCAGCATTAGGCTCTTCTCCAGGAACTCTTTCC
>NW_025335304.1:0-8573 GCF_004798865.1 Varanus komodoensis
GTGAGTGGACCTGCTTGTGACAGCAGTTGCACTGCCCTATTTTATACCAGTTGAAGGTTCTGGACCAACTTCAAGGGCAGCCCCACACAGAGCACTTGACAATAGTCAAGTCAAGAGGTTACCAGAGTGTTGGTGATTGTGGCTATGTGCTGCCTGTTCAGCTAGGACTGAGTTGGCATGAGCTATGTCCTTCAGGGGGAGTGCAACCCCTTTCAACCCCTTCAATTGAAGGCCCACCCTCTGCGCAGACGGACATTCTCACAACAGCCCCTCCAGCTTACCTGGGCTCAGCTTCAATGTATACGCCCTCATTCGGTCCATTATTGAGTTCAGGCAGTGATTCAGGATGGAAACCGCCTCACCTGGGTTAGATGAGAAGGAGATGTAAAGCTGGCTGTCATCACCATACTGATGACACTTCAGCCCCACCTCCGAATGACCTTTCCCAGCAATTTCATGGATATGTTGACCAGCATGGGGGACAGTATAGAGCCCTGAGGAACCCCACCACAGTGTAACTGCCATGGGGCAGAGCAACTGTCTCCCAGCACCTCCATCTGGACACACTCCGCTAGGTAGGAGTGGAACCACTGCAATGTAGCACCCCCAACTCCAACCCAGAAGGACTCCATGGTTGATGGCATCAAAAGTCACCGAGAGGGCCAGAGAACCGAGGTCACACTCTCCCTGTCCTTCCTCCAGCAATGGTCATCCCAAGGAGGGACCAAGGCAGTCTGTGTCTCAAACCCCACCCTTCACGCTGGTTGAAATGGATCTAGATAATGCACTTCATTCAAAAGTAGCTGGAGCTGTTCTGCCACCACCAGCTAAAACAAGTTGCCCAGAAATGGGATGTTCACAACCAGTCTATAATTTATAATGGCCCCTGGGTCCATGTTTGTTTTTTTAAGGAATTGTCTTATCACAGCCTCCTTCAAAGAGACTGGGACCACTCCTTCTCTCAACAAGGCTTTGATGACCTCCTAGACTCAGGTGGGAACACTTTGACTAGCTCTCTTGATGAGCCAAGATGGGCAAGGATGAATGAAAGACATGGTGGCACGAACAGAACTACGTTCCTTGTCACATCATCAGGCCTCAGCAACTGAAACTGATCCATCAAAGTCACATTAGATGGCACTCTGGACTTCTCTCTCAGTGAGACAAGATCAACTGTAGAGTCCAATTCATGGTGTATCTGAGTGATTCTGTCTTCAAGTGAGAATCAAATTCATCACAGCGAACTATCAAGGGCTCAGAGATCTCACTTTGTTCCATTATGTAGGAGACCCCAAACCACACAAAAAAGTTCAGCTGGGCAACTCTGAGAAGACGCAATAGAAGGACCAAAATATTGGAGTTTTGCCCCTTTTCTTGCCACAAAACAGCCTCTATCATTAGATTTAAGTCATTTTAGAGAGAGTCATCATGAAATCTTCACCTGAGCTTTGGTCATCTATCTCCTTGCTTCATTGCCCTAAGCTCAATTGTGTACCATGCTGCTGGACGGGTCTGCAATAAGGAGGAGGACGTTAACCCCTCCACATCCAGGAGCTTTGAATCAGCAGGGAAAATTAGGCCATCCCTCTGGCTCCCTTGTCCCTTCTAAGCATAATTACCATCCTCACAGTAGTGAGAGACATGAGGCATAGATTTTTCTATCAACAATAGATTAGGCTTCCCAACAGGAGGTTTTTAATTGTGCTCTTGTCCTTCCTCACTCCTGCTTTTTTGCAGGCTCTTCCAACAAAGTCCACGACCTTCCGGTCTCACTTGACATCACACTTGGGGGCAGCAACCATGACCTTTTTTCTTTTTTTTCTCACCCCAATGAAAAACACAAGTTCCTGCTACAGTTACTATGCCATTCTGCTACATCGCAGCACCTCCTAGCAGAAAAGCAGGAAACAAACCACTCTGAATTTGACTACAAAGCCAAAGAAGATGCAGGTTCTCAGTCTTGTCTGGGAAAACCTCATGGTTGTGAGCTACCTCTGTTGGGATGCACAGTATTTGGGCTGGCTTGCTTTTGAATGGGCAACTGAGAGGTGTTCAGCTACAAAAGAGCTCAGGAAGATCCTCAGGAAGCCGTACACATTAGCGGATTGATGCGTATTGGCTTTCCTTCTCGAGGTGTCAATGTCTACTTCCTGGAGGTTGCTGAACCGTGGAAAAGGGACGTGCTTTGGGTGTGGCACTTTGATTGCATGGTTCTTTTACTGGAAAACATATATAAACCATGTTGCCTTTGCCCCTGGCTGGTTAATGTGTAGTCATTCATCAGTGATTTCATTTTCTCCTGCCCAAGATGCAGCCGCACCACAGGATTTACTTTGGAATATTTCCATCTGACTTTTAAACTTCAAGGAAGATAAATGCAATTCTCTCTTTTGTAGTCTAGAGACTGACCAGTTTCAACTTCTTCATTTACTGCTAGGAAAAGGTATGTTCTTCCAGTCTGGGTTTTAATCGTAACTTAACAGTGAGCAATGTCTTTGTTATCCCATTCCATAATCCTGAGCAGTGTTGCCATTTCAACTAAGCAACTGAGCTAGTGTATTAACTTGCTTCCCACATACACTTTAGAAATGCTCATCTCCTTGCCCTGGACTTTATTTCAAGGGAGCTCATCCGTGCACAGTGATTAAATTGTACCATTGGTTATTCTAGGTTATTCACAAAATGAAATGCTCAGCATGAAATCTAGAGCTCAGTTAATTGTATGAAATATGCAAACTGCTTTATCACATCATAGTCAACTGTATTTCAAAAGACTTATTAGGTCTCAGTGTTCTGAATAAACATGCAATTAGTTGTTTTCGGCTGAAATTAAAGTGATTTGAAAAGCATAAACTGTGGCTGGCCCATGTACAAAGATCCAAAAATCTGCTGCTGCTGCTGTTCTGTTGCGTTTGGTTTAGTTTTGTTAATGAGACAAAGTAGCATCTTCTTCTAAAGATAAGCATTAAACAGGGGGAAATACAGGGGGAAAACAGGGGGAAATACAGGTGTTTGGCCTTTCTATTATCAGTGTCCCGGACTGGCAGCCAGCTCAGAACAAACTACTCAGCAGTATTTAGCACAATCGGTGAGGTCTCAGATGGGTGGGTGTCAGGACAAAATGAGCAAGAGCTTTGCCATGAGATGGCTGCTACCTGCCTGACACTATCAGAACCCCTTGGACTTAAGCTGGGATCCCTGCTCTGATCAGAAATCCATCTTACAACACTTGCTTCCCATGTAAGCCTTCGAAATGTCCATCTCCCTGCCCTGGAAGGCCTTTCCTTTGGAAGTGCAGTTGTAGATATGCTTATCCTTGATCTGTCCTGGAAGTTCTTCTCTTTCCTTGGTGTCCATCCTTCTTATTTCACCCTAATGTGCTCAATGTGTACATGATCTGCCACCTGATCTACCACCCTCCCAAACTCTGCCTGTAACTCAAAGACATCTTCTACAGTCTCTATCTTTGTGGTCCTTGTGGTAGTGGTAGTGGTGGGCGGGGGCAGGGGGGATCTACAAACTACCATGTATTTCCTGTATGTCTGAATAAGCTGTGGATTTCTTTTGCTTGTACACTCCCACTGGACTCTGGAAGGGTGCTTTTTGACTCTTGTCATGAGGAAGAAAAAGAATCCCTTTCACTTTCCCTGGCACCACACACAGGCACGCCTCAGCAAGAGCACTGCAGGGTTCACAATTCCAGCTGACCACACTCCCAAACAACAGCCTTCATAGCAGGAGCTCAGGTTCTGGCACCATACTTTTGTGGCTCATCCCGACCTCTTCAAAACCTCAAATGCACCCTCTTACGCATGCGTATGGTGGGATCTCTTGGCCAGAAGCCCCCCATATCAAAATCTCATTAACTGCAGATTCAGTACAAGAGCCCCTTGCTCTTATCCTCCCATTCTATGTTTCCCAATGCAAGGATGGTCAGCCCCCTGCTGTGCAGAGGTCCCCATGAATTAGCTTTGTGTGTGTGTGAAGGGGTGAAAGAGAAGGCACATTTTTCAAAAGGGGGACATGGCACTTGACAGCTTCTCCAACCC
The DNA here is from genome assembly GCF_004798865.1 of Varanus komodoensis. Lineage (NCBI taxonomy): Eukaryota > Metazoa > Chordata > Lepidosauria > Squamata > Varanidae > Varanus > Varanus komodoensis. Next base: position 4,050 of record NW_025335304.1, read on the forward strand.
CAGTCCCACCAAATAACACAATCGTAGTATAGTAGAGTTGGAAGGGGCCAGAGGGCCCTCAGGTCCCGCAGTTTCTACCCTGTCATTACTAGAAGCAATGGTGTTCTTCAGGACACGTGCTTCATACCATGCCATCCAGTGGCTGACTCTAGATGGAGACTCTGCACTACTTACCCCCGTCAAGCTGACAGCTTAACTGCATGTCCCTGCAACTGCAACTCCTGTCCCTGCCTGACGCCCCACTGACTGAAACTCCCCCTCATGATCATGTTCTTCTTTTGATGCCTTGCAATATGATCTGATGCCGAGTCTGCTTCAGGCAAAGGCCAGTTCAGGGCACCACAAGCATTCCAACTGATGTCTCCCAGAGAGAGACACACCATGGAGTCCTCCTAGCCTCTGTAACAGCTGGAGAGGATGGAAAAAGAGGGCCCTGGCCAGTGCAGCCTTTTTCTCATCCACTGCCCATTCAACCCAGACTAAACCTAGCCTGGTTGTTTAGGGTCACGCTTCCAACTATAGTCCATTTCTTATATTCATGTTTGTTGCTTCTTTTTCAGATCAGAACTTTCTGAAGAAATATGAGAGCCCATAAACTGGCTCGTCCCTTTCTTGGTTTCAGTGCCATGATGCTGACAATTCTCTTTTTAACAGGTAAGACATGCAAAGCACCTGCAGGCAGTTAACTTCTCATAGGTGTAGCTACCACAGCTTGAGACCAGCACAGGCACAAGTTCTCTCACCCCCTGAAGCAGGACAACACACCTGTGGCTGCGGAGACATATAACACTCCAACCCATCTGCCACACATCTGGAGAGATAAATGGTGCAGACCATCAGCTGGGGCATCCTTCCCACCCTGGCTTGGGACAAGGGCCCCTTGGAACCACACGTTCAGGCAAGGCCACCTGCTTCCTTCTGCCAACATAACTCTCCAGAAAGCCTGCCTGAGAAAATACTGGGAGAAACCACAAGGCCGGTCAGGGGCTGGGTAGCTGAGAGCATCCACCCATCCTTCCTTTCACTTTGAGTTCTCCCTCAGAAGCAGACAGGTGGGCAGAAGCTCCCACTGGCTGATCTCTTGATGTGGCACTTGCTGCAGTGGTAAAGTGGCACTGGTGAGGCTGTTCACAGCAACCACTTGAGGGTCTGAGAGTGCTGGTGACCTCTGATCACCATACTCTCCTCTTCTGGCCACTCTAAGAGTGGGAGAGTGACTAGAGTCGTTCTCCAGGTGCCCCTCTGTTGCAAAGAGCCCTAGGGGCTCACTCCCCCAGGGAATCAAACGCTGTGATGGCAGAGCAGCCGTGGGGCTTTCCCTTCTAGGCAACACTGCATCCCACTGGAAAGGGAAGGAGGAGAGGAGGTGCCAATCATGCAGCTCCTCCCACTCTGCCACCTGGAGTGGGAAATTCAGCCAGTCCAGTGAGGGAGGGAGTGCTGCTTCTGACATGGAAATCCGTTTGAGGTGCTTTGTGGATTGTTCCTTGAAGTGAAACAGAGGTTCATGGTGAACATAGAGTTGTTCCAGAAGCAGGGGCGGCGCTACGTACCAAAGAGATCCAAAGCCCAGGCCAGGAGACACACATGCACAAGAATGCATTTGCCTGCCAGAAAAAGGAAAAGTACCTGGGTGATTAGAAATCATTCTTACCAGGAAGCATTCTGGGAGGCAGTCCAATTAACCTCTAATCCAATCCCACATCTCTCCTTTTGAAGGATCCCAAAGAAATGGTGGAGCAGCTCCTCAACACCAGATGAATACTCCAGTGGCGGGTGAGTGACATCTTTGGGTGTGGGAAGCATAGAGAGAGTAAAGCATGTAGTTTTTGGTAAAACATGTGCCACTTTATGAGGAGCCCAAGCTGCCCGAATGATAAGGTCACAGACTTGCACAGAACAGCTTCTGATCCATTACATATGAAAACGTCTGAGTGGACAGCAGTCTAATTAACTTCTCACCAGGATATCAAGTTATGGGTTTGGAAGATGTACAGCTATATGATGGAGTGTTTCCTCAAAAGGAGATGAATGCTCTGGTTGAGGGTAAGTGATGGCTTTCACTGGGGAAGTATTTCATGAGCTTTTTTGGCAACCTGGTAGTCCAGCCATTGAGAAATGGCCCATCAGTGTTCAGCACATTGCCATGGGAATTCAGAACAAGCGAATCCAGTCTTTCAGGTGTGATGAGGACCCATTGCTTGGAAAACCTAGGGGTCCAAAATGATGGGCCACCTTGAGGGACTAGGACAGTCACAGGTTCCCATGACTGTCAGGCATATCCACTCATTGCCTTCTTGGCTCCTGAAGTCAAAGCAGGAACAATCATGCATAAGAACACATTCAGCACTCACTAGAGAAAGCGAGGGAGTTCCAGAAAAACATCTGCTTCATCGACTATGCTAACACCTTTGATTGTGTGTGGATCACATCAAATTGTGGCAAGATCTTAAAGAGATGGGAGTACCATACCTCCTTATTTGTCTCTTGAGAAACCTATATGCGAGTCAAGAAGCAACACTGAGAACTGGACATGGAACCACTGATTGGTTCAAAATTGAGACAGAAGTTCAGCAAGGCTATTATATGCAGAGCACATCATGAGAGAGACAGGGCTAGATGAATCACAAGTTGAAATTAAGATTGCTGGGAGAAATTCAACAACCTCAGATATGCAGATGATACCACTCTCATGGCAGAAAGTGCAGAGGAACCTAAGAGTCTTTTTATATGGGTGAAAGAGAAGAGCACAAACGTTGGTTTGAGACTCAACATTAAGAAAGCTAAGATCATGGCATTCGGTCCTCTCACTTCCTGGCAAATAGATGGGGAAGAAATGAAGGTAGTGACTGATTTTATTTTCCTGGGCTCCAAGATCACCGCAGATGGGGACTGCAGCCAAGAAATTAAAAGATGCTTGCTCCTTGGGAGGAAAGCTATGGCATATTAAGACAGCATACTAAAAAGCAGAGACATCACCCTGCCGACAAAAGTGCGTATAGTCAAGGCTATGGGTTTCCCAATTGCAATGTATGGCTGTGAAAGTTGGACCATAAGGAAGGCTGAGCACCGAAGAATTGAGGCCTTTGAATTGTGGTGCTGGTGGAGACTCCTGCGAGTCCCTTGGACTGCAGGGCGATCAAACCAGCCAGAGGAGATCAACCTTGACTGCTCTTTAGAAGATGAGATACTCTTTAGAAGATGAAACTCAAATACTTTGGCCACCTCATGAGAAGGAAGGACTCCCTGGAGAAGAGCCTAATGCTGGGAACAATAGATGGCAAAAGAAGAAGGGGATGGCAGAGAATGAGGTGGCTAGATGGAGTCACTGAAGCAGTTGGTGTGAGCTTAAGGAGACTCCGGGGGATGATGGAGGACAGGACGGCCTGGAGGAATGTTGTCCATGGGTCACGATGGCTCAGACATGACTTCACGACTAGCAACAACAAAAGGGAATTCAAAAGCTCCCCTTCAGTCCTCAGAGGGATCTTTTCCCCTATGAATATGGGCATATGGTTGTTCCAGCAGCAGGGGCAGAATGCTATTCCACATGGATCTTGGACCTACGCCCAGGACACAGACTTGCACAAAGCTGCTTCTCCTTCTGCTCCTTTACAGATGCAAATATTTCTGCATACTTCCTAACATTAATTTGCTGTGCATGCTGGGAAGGCACTGTGATTAACTTCTCATCCGACTCCTCCGTTCTCCTTTTGAAGATGCTCAGAAAAACATGGAGCAGTTCTTCCAAAGGAGAGGAATGCTCACATGAGTGGGAGCTTTGGGTGCAGGAAGTATTGATCAAGCATGGCTTTCCCAAAGACAGACCATTTTAGGGGACTCAAGCTGACAAGCCTTTCTCCTTCTCTCAGACTTCCCTTCGAGTGGGATGCCATTGGATTAAAAGGCAGTCCAATTACCTTCTAATCTGAGTTCTCTTTTCTGTCCTTTTCAACTTTGCATACATCATCAAGAAAATGTAGGAACGTACTGTGGACTCTTGGATAGACACCTGCACAATTACTAGGGAATTGTCATCAGACTAAAGGGCATTTATATCTGAGTTAGATTTCTAGATTTCCTGGATTAATGGAACCCTCCTCACAACAGCAGCTGCGACTAAGCCCAGAACGCAGGGCTTGAGGGTGTTGCTTTGCCATGCCCAGACCCAGGCCACATGCTTGTGAGCTCACAATCTACCTGTGATGCTGCTGCTGGCAGTTTCTAGCACCCTCAGCAGCAACGGCTTGTTCATCCTGAGATGGACCACATTGCTGTCACTTGGATGGCACACAATGGGGCAGGGCTATGGCTTGGGGACAGAGTAGAAAGTCCTGGTTTTAATTTCCTGCTATCTCCAGGTAAGGCTGGGAATGGTCTGAAACCCTGGAGAGCCATCTCTGGCTCACAGCCCACTTGGGTTGAGGTGGGCTCCTAATTCCCCAGGATATTTTAATCCAAACACTCTGAGACACACATACAGGGGCATCCACACTGGAGGAGCAGGAAAGACAAAGGGAAGGA
>NW_025335304.1:9128-12838 GCF_004798865.1 Varanus komodoensis
ACCCCAAGCTCCTCCTGGATTCTCAGGTGGGCTCGGTGGCCAGGCATACCTGTCTTAGCTTCCCATGATCTCTCAGCTACACCCCTACTTGGATGAGTGGAGCCCTGCCACAGTGATCCCTGCACTGGTAACCTCTCCCCTGGGTTACTGTAACATGCTCCACATGGGGCAACCTTTGAAAACAGTCCGGACTCTACGACTAGTACCAAACAGGCAACTTAAGTGGCTGCTTAAGAGGGCCGGCCAGCACAAACACATTACACCAGTTCTCCATCAGCTGCAATGGCTCCCTACCCACCCACTAGGGTCTTCCTCTGAAGTCCTCCTCCAAATCCCTTCCCCTGCCCAGTGTGATCAAAGGGCAAAGGGCTAGGAGGCTCTCAATCTCCCCACAACTGCAATGCATTTCAGGCAGTTTGCCTGTGGGCTTCATCATTCCTGTGGTCCACCTGCCTGTAGAGAACACCTCTGAGTTCAGCTTATTATGTTTTTTGGTTTGTTTTGGTTTTTCCTGTAAAGAGGACAAGGTGTTTATTAAAATATCTGTAGGTTGCCTTTTGGCCATGGTTTCTCACAGAGCTCACAAAGCAATACAATGAGACTACAGTGATATTAGGGTTGCTACATGGTTCTGTAAGATCAAAGCAATGTCCTCCTAGGCTCATCACATATGCCCAGCTTCTGAGCAGCCAAGTTTCTGTGTGGCACCAGCCTGTCAGGGAAGATCCTCCCAGGTCTGGCATTTTCCCACCCAGCCAGGAAGGCCACAGCTCTCTGTTCATAATGGTCCTTTGGTGCTGCTCCCCAGTCCCTTCCTGTGACTTTCTCCAGCATGCTATTCACTTCTAGTTTTGACATGCTAAAGACATTCTTTCTGGTGCGGAGGAGACAATGAGGTGTATATTTGGAATGCCCAATCATCCCACACCCCACACTCCATTTCAGCTTGCTCCTGTCCTCATTGCAACCTGTTCTTCAGCTTTTTCTGAAAGTTGTGTGTTCTTAAAAGTTTGCACACTTTGAACATGTTCTACAGTTCCAGAAAATTTGGCATTTTTCAAGTGCACACCTCCTGAAAGCAAGTTTGGACATGGGCAAACATTTCACAGAGTATGTGAAACCTGTTTCTGCTTGTGTTCTGGATTGCTGGCTGGGCATTTTTGTGTGGTTTGCAAACTGAAAGGAAATCCTCACACAACCCAGCCTCCAAATGAGTCACGCCAACTTTGCAAACAGTAGCATCGGCAGTTGCCATCTCTTGGTCCCGTACTTGTAATTATCAAATAAAATCATATTCAGCAGCCATTCCATCTGTTAATGTGTGTTCATTTTTGTTCTTAGGGAGGAAATCGACAGAGAAAGACCTTGAAGAGGGGCGAGCAATGATCCCGGGTGAGTTCCTGATAGAATGTGCTTCTGAACAGGACCTGATAACCTAGATTGTAAATGGCCAACTGGTCCTTGATGTTGGCCCTACCTCTACCCACCATTGAGCTAAGGAGGAAACAGACCGGAAGCCTCTTATGTACCCTGCAACCAGTCAGGGTGGTGCATACTGGCTCTGGCTTCCTTGGAAAAAAAAAAGGAAACTCACATAGAGCATCTACATCACCATGCCCCTTCTGCTCCATAAACATGGTGAAATATTGAATATTCAGAGATTCTGAATATTCTCCTCATTGAATATTCCTCCTACTCCTCATTCAATATTCAAAAAGCTGCCCAAAAATATTACCAATTGCATCAAAGCTACAATATATGCCTAATGTTGCAGAAGATACACCATGAGTCCAAGTACTGATTCCTAAGGTGAGACTTTCACATCCCTGTCTTTCATCCTCCATAGTCCTCTTTCCATTTCATCCTTGAAACACCTAGTTCATGCCTTTAAAATGTAACAATTACTTCCGTTTCTTTCTCTAATGTAAATTTGTCCTGTTTTATTTAATTAATTAATTAATTAAAACATTTTTAACATGGTTTCCACCTGGATCTCCTCTGCATTTTTCAATTCATATGGAAACCAAACATGCCTTTCTTTCCAGCAACTCTGAAGAAAGAAAATAGCAAGTCTTATTTGCCCATCCCCGCTCTCATTACAGCATTGGCAGGAGCAGAGGGGAAATGGATGGCAGCTGCTCAGAATGCTGCTTGAGCACTTTCAGGGTGGTTTCCAGCCAGAGTCCCTTGGCCTCAGCAGCCACACAGTCACAGGGAATTTTTTACCAGGCACTGTGCTTTAAGTACAATGACAAACTCCAAGGGCTTCATGCACCTTCCACATCTTCCACATTCCTCTGTTTCCTCCTCCCTTCAGACTTCCAGAAAAATCCCAGGGGCCACTGCAGGCACACTGCGATGGCCCCTCAATGTTGGCAAACCATTTAGCACCAGCCGTAGTTTGACTGTTTCAGAAAGTGCCACTTTATTGTCCACATCCAGGATAGTTTTGCGGAAGAATTGACAAGAAGAATTGATCACCATTGAATGATGGGTTCATGCAGTCAATTATACTCTCACTATGCTTTCCTTACTTGTTTTTTCCTATTTTAAACCGGCACATTTCCTTTTCAGAAAGGCCAAATGAAGAGAATGGTAGGTCCCAGAAATCTTTTCCTTATTCAAAGAATCCATTGATCCAACCAGAATAATTCTGTACTTCTGAGTTTCCCTGCCAGTGAAACAAAAATGCTGTACATTAGAATGACACAGTCTGTAATCCCATGGCCCTGAGACAGCACCCAGAGGGCATTACACTGGATTCAACCGCTTCTGCTACAGGGAAATTCCCAGACACACAAACAGACATGCCTTTAAAAAGCAGTTAAGAAAAGAATAAGCAGGTATGTGAAAGAGCTGAAAAACCTGCTGCGAATTTGCATGTGTTTTGTATCCATGCAGACAAGTGCCCCTGCAGAGTGCAACTTAGTCGACCACTGCTACCGCACAGCACCACCCTGGGAATCGTTTTTAATGATAGTGAGGTCATTAGCACCCTTTCCCACAAAATCTGAAATAAACTCACCATGCCTTCCTTCCTGGAGCTCTTCTGTATTGCTTAATACATATGGAAACCAAATCTGTCTTGCTTTCCAGGTACTCTGCAGAAGGAAAATGGTAAGTCTTCTTCGCCCATCCCCACATCCTTGCTCTCATTACAGCATTGGCAGGAGCAGAGGGGAAGTGGATGGCAGGTACTCAAAGTTCTGCTTGGGCACTTTCAGGGTGGTCTCCAGCCAGAGCCCCTTGGCCGCAGCAGCAACACAGTCACAGGGAAATTTGAAACATGCAGTGTGCTTTAAGTACAATTAGATATTCCTGTGGCTTTGTGCATTTTCTTTCTTTTTGTGCCCCGCTTCTCACCATGATCCTCTGCAAATATTCCAGGGGACACTGCAGGCACCCTGCGATGGCCCCTGAATGTTGGTAAACCATTTAGCACCAGCCGTGGCTTGACTGTTTCAGACAGTGCCTCTTTATTGTCCACATCCAGGATAGTTTTGCAGAAGAATTGAAGAAAATAATTGATCACCATTGAATGATGGGTTCATGCAGTCAATTATACTCTCACTATGCTTTCCTTACTTGTTTTTTCCTATTTTAAACCAGCACATTTCCTTTTCAGAAAGGCCAAATGAAGAAAATGGTAAGTCCCAGAAATCTTTCCCTTCTTCAAAGAATCCATTAATCCAGTCAGAATAATTCTGCAC
>NW_025335304.1:14703-20778 GCF_004798865.1 Varanus komodoensis
TTCCTTTTCTTTCTTGGAAATAAATCCACCCTGCTTTCCTTCCTGGAGCTCTTCTGTATTGTTTAATTCATATGGAAACCAAAGGTGTCTTTATTTCCAGGAAATCTGAAGAAGGAACTTGGTAGGTCTCATTCCGTCATCCTCACTCTCGCTACAGCATCAGGAGGACCTTGAGGGAAACTGATGGCAGCTGCACAGAGTGCTGCTTGAACCCTTTTATGGTTATCACAAGCCAAAGCCTCTTGGCCAGAGTGAAATCAGTGTTGGTTTCCCTTTAATATAATAATTAGAAATATACCTCTGGGGCTAATGATGCGAAAATATGTAAGAAAGTCATGGCCCTATCGAAACTGATATTTAACACTCTCTGCTATATTTCCTATATTAATGTAACAATATGATAAACCAAAATGCCTTGTAAACAATTCCATTTGTAAATGTTTTCCGGGTTCCACAAACCAGTTTGGAGAAGGCCAAGACTACATTCCCTGGGGTCAACAAACATTATTAATCTCAAAATCAATATAGCAAAATCAAAATCAACAGAAAGCACAACCGAATACATTTTCGTTTAGTAAAATGTCCCTTCACATTCTCATTCATTGAGATGAATGGAGCCAAATGACCCTCGAGGAACACAGAAAAGTTCCCAAGGCAGCAGAGATGGAGACGAATGAAGATTGCTGTTCATGAAGTCCATGGCAGTATTTCAGAAATGCATGAAAGGAAAACCACAAAAAGAAATAAGCGTATGGATCATATTCTGCCTTGTGGGAAAAAAGGGTGGAAGGCAATGAGGGTGTGGCAGGATGAGGAGCTACATGGGCCATGTTAGAAGGCTTGACAGGTTGAATCTGAGGTTCTACATCTCCACAGGCAGAAGTTCCTCATCCCCATAGTATGGCATTTGGCCAAATTCAATCGAACTCCCTGCCAGCTAGGTAGGTGTAAAGGGAGTCACAAATGCTAGAGAGATGTCACACTTTCTTGGGCTAATGGAGAGATGCAGTCGCTCAGTAGCAGGTGCCCACTTCACGTGCAGATTAAGGACCCAGATTAATCCCAGGCATTTCTAGTTAGAGCTGGAAAAAGTCCTGCCGAGGTCCCACTGCTAGTAACAATTGACAATACCTGGCTCACTGGACCAAGGGTATGAGTAAGTGTGAGGAACCTTCCAGAGAGCTCTTCTGCCACTGCCGTCTCAGAGCACTGTCCAGCCCTGGTGCATGGCTGATATTCATTTTTCCTTCTTTTCAGAATGGAGAGCAGCTCGTAACTATGCAGGTGAGGAGAAATGTGCCTTCAGGCAATAATTACCACACAACCATATCTCAGTAATGATGTTTTGCTTGCAACACTCACAGGTCGGGGGTCACAATGTGGCCTACTCATGTGTCAGTACCCAAACATCCTGTCAGCATCTAGCACTGGTGCCTGCTCTGGGCCCCATTGAATTTCTTTAAATAGTATGGGTTTTCTATACTAACCCCCACAACATGCACACACACACACTACAGAACATTCCAATGCTGACTGTCTCCTGGCTACCATCTTGGAACTCCCCCTAATGCTCTGGAAGTTAAACTCTTTCAAGACATAGCCAAGGGGGAAATCCAAAATGGGATTGTGTAACATGTGTCATCTGACCTCTGAGAAATCTTTCAGCTCCTCCTTTCAAACATGCAAACATCCAGAACCCCTTAACTTCTGAAGGCCAAATCAACTATAGCATCATTCTCACAATTAGGATTTCTCTTAAAAGTAATTGCAGATACTGGGGTGCTTTAATCTTCTTCCCACTGATATTGCCTCAGTCCACTTGGCCAATGGAAGCTTGCCTTTCAGGGCAAACAGCAAGTGGACTGGGACAGAAATTGCGGGTAAAGGGCTAATTCCCCTATCCTTCACACCCACTCCAGGGCTCTAATCCATTTCATCCCCCAATGCCTGCTATTTAATTTTGGATTCTTCCATCCAGTCTCTTATTTAACAGAAAGTTTAGCTAGTTTTAAATAATACCATGTTACAGATACTTTGACAAGGCTTAGAAGGGTAGCAGTTTTAATCCATAAATGACTTTTGTCTTCAGCTCACCAGACTATAGTACATTCTGATGACTGCTTTTTGACTGTGGTTCAAAAACACAAGGAGAAATGGCTGAGCAAATTGCTTGATAGAGCAAATGACTGTCTGATTGTGGGAGTAGAATATTAACAAGATCTTAGATCCTCTCCTGGAGAGGAATATTCCAGCCCCTAAGGGGCCAGCAATGATATTTCTGCTGATCAACTTCTACTGTTTACTTCAGAACTGTAATCATCTGTTCCTGCTTTGATGCAGACAATTAATATTTTTGGATATTTTTCTGATTATTGTATTAACTGGTTAACTTCAGTATTCATATTGATTGGAACTAAGATTCCACACTGGATGTTAACTAATTGGCCGTTTCGATTACATACTGAGTTTCTCACAAACTTGGATATACATATATCACGAACAGTGAAGTTAAACATGAGGGAAATGATTAATGAGATCTCACTGGGCATTGATAGATGGGCATCCTTAAAGCATCCTCTGTGGGGTGAATACCCTTACAATGCATGTAATGCCGGGAACTGTTTGTGTTTTATGTTGCTTTCTTTTAATGTATCCAGTGAGTACTTTCAGAAATTAAATGTTTGGTTTCATAAATATTTATGGTGTTCAACTTCATCACAACTATCCTTGAAAATGATGCTACTTGTTATAAAAGTGGATGGATTTGGCTTCCCCGACCTTTCTTTATATCATCAAGACTATCTGTTGACTTGTAGTAGATTCTAGTCTTTTCCACTTAGATTCCTCTCCCAGGTCAGTTTTGGAATCCTCATTTAAGGATCCTCTTCCCAAGCTGAGTGTGTTGGGTTCTTGTTACGCTAAAGTGGATAATGCTCCTCCTTCAATTGTGGCAGCTGGAGAATTTCTGGTCTATTTTTCACATCAATTGCAGTGACTATTCTCACATGCAAAGTTAGCTTCATGGGGAAATCTAGGCTTAAAGCAGGGGTGCCCAACCCACAGCACATGGGCTGCATGTGGCCCAACACAAAATCATGAACTCACTTAAAACATTGTGAGATTCTTTTTGGTATTTTTTTGGTAACTCGATTGTGCGGTTCTTGAACGTGAACTTTGTGGATGACAATGTCGTGTCTCAATGTCACATAAAATAAATGTATGCATACTCTCTTAGGATTATTATGTGAGGACTTTTTTGCTTATCTGTGGTAGCAGATAGCACAAAAATTATGCACAGACCCTGTTTTTGCTCACCAGTTTTTGTTTGTGTATTTCATGTGTGGCCCAAGACAATTCTTCTTCTTCCAATGAGGCCCAGAGAAGCCAAAAGGTTGGACACCCCTGGTTTAAAGAACTGGACAGACAGGCAGATTTTTACTTTGGATCAACTTACCAGTTCTGTTTATAACTTCCTGCCATTTTCTGCCTTGCATGAACATTAGAAAGTACCAGCCAGAGATGCACAGGAATACACACAGTCCCTGAGTTATGAATGTTCACGTTAGAAACAACCCTTATGAACAAACTACCATAAAGCCTATTTTGTTTCAAATTACTGCACAAATCATCATCACTATAGAGAGAGAAAAAGTGAAAGGGCAGAGAGGGGGGTCTCCAAAGCAGACCTTCCTGCCTTGCCTACCTACAGAAGGCAAGCTTTCTGGCATTTCCTTGCTGCAAAGAGGATGCCCTGGTGAGTTTGAGTGGGGGACAATGTAGAGACATTCATGGTTTTTCCACTTTCAGGGTGTCCTCTTCTTCTAACCAATACAAATGTGGAGGGCCAAAAATGTGATCTGACTTACATTCAAATTTGACTTAAAGACGAATGTCCATTTTCTCAGGAATGCAATTTGTTTGTAACCTGGGGACGGCCTATATGAGCAATTAAAACTTCTGTTGGTATCTAGGTTTTCTCTTGCTGCTTTTCCTGTTTCAGAGCCACCTGCGTTGTGAGAAATATTCAGTGAGGCTGATCGGCTGCAGCAGCTTACAATTGATGTGTGCACATCTCTATTACTTGTTGTGACTGTATTAGGAGGGAGGGGCCCACCAAAGACACAAGCACCTTCAAACTTCTCTATTATTCCATGGTTAATACAGTTTCAAAGATTGAGAACCATTACTCAAAATCTGCTGTATCATAGTGGCCTAACCAATATCTCTCTTTCCAGACAACATCACCCTGGAGAAAGAATCTGCCCATCCCAACATATCCATTGCAGATGATGAGAAGAGCTTCACTTCTCAAGTAGGGGTTCGACAGGTGCCCGCTAGTCCTCAGCGTTTTGATGCAGTTGTGGCTGTCCTGGGCAGCAAAAAATTCTCCTCAGGAAAACATTACTGGGAGGTGGATATCAGCAGCACTGCGGAATGGGACCTGGGAGTGGCCAGAGAATCCATTCAAAGGAAAGGAAATATATCCTTATCTCCAAAGGAAGGATTCTGGGTCCTGGGGTTGAGTGGGAAGGATTACTGGGCAAAGACAGATCCTTGGACAAGACTCACACTGCAGAGAAAGACTAAGAAAATTGGGATTTACCTCAGTTTCCCAGAGAAAAGGGTGGCTTTTTTCAATGTTGCTGACATGACTGTTATGTTTGAATTTAAGGATTGTTCATTCACAGAGCCCATATATCCCTTCTTTAAAAATACAAACAAAGGCTCAACCATGAGAATCTGTTCCATAAAAGAAGATGAAGAGTAGGAGAAATATCTTTTCATTTCAAACCAAGTATTTCCTAAGATTTTGACTAGCACCTCTGCCTGCTTGCCTCTGTCCTCCTGCCCTGCATTGGATGCCCATGACCTGCTGGGATTCATGGGCAGCTCCATCAGACTGTGCCCTAAAGGTTCATGGGAACAAAACACATGAACTAAATCCCTGTTCCCACAGACAACAGAGCTTTAAGCTCAGGTCTGACATGAAGGCCACTTGATGGTCACTGCCTGGAAAGGCTGAGAACACTTGCAAACCAAAGCAATCTTTATGTGACAGGGGAATGATCCGTATTATACTTGATTAAAAGTTGAATAGATAACTAGCCACTCAATTATTTTTTAAAAAAAGTTGTAGGTTTTATGACAGAAATGGCCTTTGTCTAATTCCTTCTTTGCATACTTTCTGTAAAGGATGAAAAAAATAACATGCTTTTTATGTAAGTGAATCTTCATACTTGTAAATAAAGCATTTACACTCCATTAGATGCCTTGTGGCTTTCTGTGCTTCATGAATTAATCTTGTAACCCCAACAAAGTCAGCAAAGGGGCATTTCCCTGTGTGATTTTGCAGGGTCAGCTGTGAACATCCTTGAATGCACGTTGGGTGATTGTGAACTGCAAGGCCAGTAGCAGCCCATTGCTTTGCCAGGCAACTTGCTTGTCAGTGGGGTCAAACTTGCCTCTTGACGAGAACTTCAGAGCCATTCAGAGCTCCATGTATACTCCAACTTAAAGTAGTCTGAGGTCTCTTGGAGCAGATTACTAAACTACAATGAAAACATTTCATAAATATATAACCATGTAACAATCAACAATATGCCACTGAAGGATCAGAAATAAATAGGTTAAAAGAATACTGCTAAAACTGCACAATGTGAAATCACATTTTTAAAAATCAGTTATTAAAATATCTGTAGAATAGGTCATTTTTTGCCTGGCACCAAAAAAGAGTGCAATGATGCTGAAAGGCAAACTGCCCTTGGAAACCCATTGCATAATTGGGGTGCAATTGCTAGGAAGGCCCCTCTTATATTTGTCACCCTCTTTGCTTCCTTGGAAGATGGCTCTTTCAGAAGGGCCTCCTCATCCGATCTTTCGGACAGGTAGGTCCATATGTGAGCAGGCAGTCCTACAAATATCTTGCGCCCAACCTCCTTAGGGCTTTATATGTTGGCACAAGCACCTTAAATTGGACCCAGAGCAAAACAGGTAATCAGCGCAACTGATGTACTGTTGGGCGATATGGGTGAGTGGACCTGCTTGTGACAGCAGTTGCACTGCCCTATTTTATAC
>NW_025335305.1:0-12147 GCF_004798865.1 Varanus komodoensis
CAGTTACAAAGCATGCTCGGTTTAGTTGCAGGGGGAGAACAGCAAAAACTTCTTCCCCCAAGGTTTTTTCTTCTTCCCCAAGTTTTTTCTCCTTCTCCCCCCTCACCACCGGCATCTGCTTTTATTACTTCACACTTTTTACCTAGGCATTTGAATACAGCCAATTAGCCATCGTATACAAGCAGCCAACACCTTAATGCTTAGGTTACAAGCCTTATATGGTTACAAGCCTTATATGGTTACATAAGTAAATTACAATACTCTTGGTCTTCGTGTGGTACGTGAGTACAGCATGACCCAGCAATGAATTCCCACAGGGTGGGGAGATGGCTGCAATCTTGGTCGCCACCCAATGTGGAGTTCAGGACCCACGTCAACATTTTCATGAAATTTTTGTTCATGACCCGATTTGGTCGTGAACTGAGGCGCTTGTGAGCCGAGGTACCGCTGTATTTCTGCTGAAAGGCCAAGTGAGGCTCCCGAGAGAGCAAACAGGGATGGCGCATGCAAGTGAAGGCAGGCATGTCCCAGACGGTGCTCTGTTTTGTCTTTGCCTTACCCCTTTTGCATGCACTGGAGTTCTTGTGGAAGGGAAAGGAGGGAAACCGAAGCAAGAGCTGAAATGCACTGAAATGGGGCCATGACCAAGGGATCTCTGTGGATGAAAAGAAAGCTGGAGAGGAAAATCTGGCATGGGGGCGGGGGGGGTTCTTTTGGTTCATTTTGTTCTGGTGACTGATTGGAGGCCTTTTAAATATATACATATATATATATATTACATTTATTTTCACAACATTCAATAAGAAAGGAATTGGAATATAGATAAGGAAGGTGCCAAGGGTCAATCCACAAATTTAGCATGTGGTATCAACACTTAAACATATTAATAAAAAAGCGAAAATCTCATTGGCTGTAATCCCATCCCAACAATTCAATTTTCAGTCAGACAAAATTTGCCTAGTCTATTGCTTTTACTTTAAAGTACTAATTACTAACATTTATTTAAATAGCCCTATTTTCTTTAACAATTTATTAAATTGCTCATTATAAGCTTTCCATCTTTGAATACAATCTTTGACTGATCTTCTGCTAATGTAGTTAGTTAATTTCACCATTATATTATAGTCAGCTAACTTGGTTTTCCAATCCTCAGCAGCTGGACAGCCTTCAGCTTTCCACTTTAAAGCAATTATCACTCCTGCAGCTGCTGTCATGTATTTAAATAACTCTGCCATAATCTTTGGGATAGTCTCTGGTACAATACTCAATAGCATATTCTTGGCATTCATTGGAAAGTCCGTTTTAGGTATTTTCTGTATTTCCATATGTATTTGCTTCCAAAACCTTTTAGTTCTTATCATATATCCACCACATGTGGTAAAATGTCCTATCTTTGTCTTTACATTTCCAACATTTTCCATTAAAGTTCTTACCCATTGTCTGTATATCTTTCTGGGTAATATACCACTGAAAATATATCTTATACTAGTTTTCCTTTAACATTTGACTTGCAGTGAATTGTATATCGTTTGTATGTATCACAAAGCTTCTCATTGATGTGATAGTATTTCTTCTTCGACATACCATGACCAGCGCTTCATCAATATTTTATATTGTTCAGTTTCAGTATCATGTTTCAGCAATAATTTATAAATTAATCCCAGGAGATGGTATTTTTGATGTTTATTTATAGGGTTTTTTCCTGTTTGAGTTTCCTTTTTTAATCTTGAAACCAATTGATAATAAAGAGGTTTGTTTTATTTTGTTGCTGTGATTGGAGACCTTTCTGGGGGCTCTGCAGGATGGGAAAACTGGCCCTTGACTGGGAAAAAGGTGTCAGTTTTAGAGGAATCTTTGCTGTCTGGAGAGTAGGGCGTGCCATGAAGGCTCCTGGCGGCCTTAAGAACTGATCGTGAGGAGGGCATCATCACCAACATAAAAGAAGGGGAAAAGGGTCTCTCCTGCAAATGAGACCCCAGAGAAGACATAGAGGAGGGACCCTCTGTCAGCATCATGAAAGGCCACCCACCCCCCATCACAGTTCAGAGACACCCGGATTGTCTTCGGCTCCCCACTCACGGGCAGAGCAGAAGAAGGATCAATGCAAGCTTCATATGTACCTTGGGAATACAACAAAACCCAGAAACCATCCTCAGGACAAAAATAAACCAGACCCTTTCTGTCCACAGACTCCCTGGTGACACCCACAGCCCAGGCTCCCTCACTTCCCACACGGACTTCCCAGGAGTGTCTTCCAGCTGTGAATCCCTCACGGCCCAGCACAAAAGTGTAGTAGCTGAATCTCTTCGGATTGTCAGGCACTTTTTGCATTTTGTGTCCCATCCTGACAGTTTTATGATCCTCGGACAAGAGGAGACAAGGATGAGCGGTGTCTGGATCCAGGGTCACATTTGCTGTGGGGATGGAGAGAGAGAGAGGAAGAAAAGAGAAGAGGAACAATAAAGAGCTACATCTTAACTATTTACACCCCACAGGAATCACAGATTCCCTCACAAATCCAGTAAAATGAGAACAGCACAGTATAAAAACAGCAACTTAACCCAAATGCTCAAGGCAGAATTCACAGTTCCGCAAGTAGATTTCCCCAAACCTCTCCTTACCTTCCCTCCCTCTTCCTTATTACCCACCCAGGATGACCAAATTCCCCCTCCCCTCCATTCTCTCCCATCTCCCGGGCAACAAGCCAGACCCCCCTCTTCCACATACCATCTTCCATTCATAAACTCCCGTTTTCCACAACCCCTTCTGTCTAAGACCCTGTTCAGGAAAAACCAGGGTCAGGCCTGGGCAGAAGTGGGATGGGTGACCTGAGTGTATGATTCTATGATTATTGCTGTCAACTGCCTAGAGAGCTTTGGCTATGGGCAGTATAAAAATGTAGTAATAATAATAATAATAATAACAACAACAACAACAACAACAACTGCCTCAGGACTCACTGGCATGGCTGGGGGCCCTCACCTGGAAGCCCCTGCTTCCTTTGGGGAACGGGATGAGTGAAGGGGGCAGGGGAGGGGAGAAGTCACCCTCCCCCCTAAATGCGCCCTGTGGGAAGTGGCCACTAATGCCTTCCCAGACGAAGGAGGAAGTCTCCCTCCTGGAGGGGGTGGCGGAAGCAGCCTGCAGTGACCCCCTGGCAAGTGGCAACGGGTGCCTGGATGGCTGCAGGCGTCTCCAGAGAGTGAGGAGCCCACTCACCGTTACAAGGCCCACAGGCACCGTGAAGATCAAGAGATGGGCAACCCTGTGACAGCTCCTCTTGCTACGGGGGTCTGGCCACGCGCTTCCTTCGTACGCAAGACCAGGGGCCCAGCTACGTCCTCTTGCCCTATCATGGTGGCACCAGCTCCAACTCATGGGAAATCAGGCTGAGTTCGCGCATTTCCAACTGAAGGCCCCAGTATGGAG
This sequence comes from Varanus komodoensis, assembly GCF_004798865.1. Lineage (NCBI taxonomy): Eukaryota > Metazoa > Chordata > Lepidosauria > Squamata > Varanidae > Varanus > Varanus komodoensis. The sequence goes on from NW_025335305.1 coordinate 3,430, forward strand.
ATATTATACTTCAGTAATCTAGGGAAAAAGGGTGGAGAACATCTGGCCCTCCATCTGTTAACACTGCAACTCTCATCAGATCCAGCTAGTGTTGCCAATGTTGGGGGATAATGGGAGTTGTAGACCAAAATATGGAAAGGAAGTGCTCAAAGAATTTTGTCATGATTCTAGACCACAAGAAAGATGTAAATCAGGCATCACTCTGACTGGGGGAGTGGAGAGAAACAGCCACTCCCAATTGCTAGCTTCCCCCTCCCCAATTCCATGCATATACAGGGCGGGAATATGGAGCGGGAAACAGAAGAGAGGAGGGTGGGTAGAGAGAGAGAGAAAGATGAAGACAAAGAAAGGATTGAAGGTAACCAAAATAAAACTTTTAAAATCCATTTTAAGTATGTGAGCCACGTGCCCGGGCAGAGCTGTGGGAGCCACGGCCTTCTGTGGGCAAGCTGCCACCATCGAGCGGCCGCCATGCTTCTTTCCCCGTGGTGGGGAGAGGCAGGAGGCGCCCCGCTCGGCCAGCCGCGGCCCCATCCCTCGCCTCCCCTCGCCTTGGAAACCAGCCATTGCCTCCCTCCTCGCGGCCTCTCCCGGCTGGGGGAGCCGCCTGCGCTCGCCTCTCCGGCCTCCCGCTTCCGCTCCTGCTCCCTCGGAACCAGAGTGGCAGCGAGGACTATAATTTCCATTATGCCCAACCAGCATGACCAATGGAAGTTGTAGTCCAACTCATCTGGCAAGGTTGCGCTTAAAATATGGCAGTCATTAGCTCTGCATCCAAATACAGCCACTGTGTATTGTAGGAATTGTCCTGGGCTGACTTGCTTCAAATACTAAGAAAGGCATTAACAGTATTTATCCTTAGCATTTTTGCTTCATTCTTTGTAAATTCCAGTTGTAGTCATCAGCTGCATTATGCAAAATACTATATTTAGTGCCTTGGTTGTGTTGTAACTGTGTCCCTTGAATATGGTCATGCTCTTCCCCACATCTTGGGCTTCTGCTGCAGCCCGAGGGAGCAGAGCAAACATTTTTTAATTGTTTAATTAATTTTTAATTTTAATTATTTTTAATGTGCAGTGTGCATAGGAATTCATTCATTTTTTTTTCAAACTATAGTCCGTTCCCCCCCCCCCCCGTCCCAACAGTCTGAGAGACAGTGAACTGGCCCCCTGTTTAAAAAGTTTGAGGACCCCTGCTCTAAAGAAATAGTTAAATACATGCGGACACACAGTGCTGCTTTTCTTGAATGCAACGGAGGAATCATGAGGGCACAGGGAATGCCTGCCGTGGGGGACAAGCTCACACCTCAGTGCTGGACAGAACGGCCTGCAGGCTGCCTTCCAGTCCTTTGATCCTCGGGGCAGATCTTCTGGAAGAGGCTCTCCTGAGATCCTTTCTTTAAGCATGCAACCACTCAGAGCTGGACTTGCCAAGCATCCCATGATACCTTGCCATCCCCAGCATTCCCACAGTCCACAAGGGAAGGTACCTGATTTAAACAGGAGATCAGAAAAGTCTGGCAGGATTTGTTCTTGACAAATCCTTGTTGGCTTCTAGTCATCACTGCGTTTTTCCCCCCATGTGTTTGCAGACTGACTGCTTTATAATCTGCTCCAGAAGTTTCCCAGACATTTATACTGGACTGACCAGTTTGCAGTTCCAGTTGCCCTGTTTTTCCCTTTTTGAAGATAGGGACCAGGCCAGCCCTCTGCCCGTCAGCTGGCTCTTCACCGGTCCTCTATGATTTCTCAAGCATAACAGAGAGGGGCTCCGAGAGTTCATCTGCCAGCTGTTTTATTGTGCAGGGATGCAGCTCGTCGAGTCCTGGAGATTTGCACCCGCGCAAAGCAACTGGGCATTCCTCAGCCCTTTGGCTATCATTCTCAAGCTGCAGTGCTGCTCCTGGCCTTCCCTCCATTCCCCATACGTTTCCTTTTCTGGTCAACTTTAAGCTTTTAGTGAAATTATGTTGGCTTCTTGCGCCATTTTTCTTCTTGAAATTGTTAGTAATTGCACCTTTGTTTTTTAAGAATTCCAATGCATCTTGGATCCTTTTCCTATTAGTGCTGCTTGCTAGGGGACTGGGCATATCATTCTTCTGAGATTACCAAAACTGGCTTCCCTAAAATGCAGATTAAGGATTTGGCTACAAGTGGCTTTTGCTTCCTTTAGAGTTAAAATTTCAAGTAGGACACACTCACATTCCCTCAGGGTTGGATTTATGTCAAGGATCCTCTGGTTCCTTCCTCCACTTTCAGTAGGATGGAGTTATCAGGAACACAAGTCCAGAATTTCTTGAAGGGGCTGTGTTTGCCAGAATTTGGCTTCCAACTTATCTCAGAGGAATTGAAATCTCCATTACTACCTCATTATGCTTCCCTGAAACATCAGTTGGTTGTATTTCAAAAGTTTCGTCCTTGTCCTCAGCTTGGGTGGTCAGTGGTAGATTCAAAGCCCAGTTTCCTTCAATTCTTTGCTCTCTTTATGTTAATCCATGTGCCTTCATGGGGCTGTCAAGCCTGGCCTCCTGAATTTCCATGCAGAGATATGCATGTTTAACATACAGTGCAACTCCACTTCTCTTCTGTTCATCTGGAACACGCCACATCCCTCAGTGGCGGAATTCCAGGCATCCCACCAAGTTCTGCTTACCTGCTCACTTTCGCTTCATGAGTGTGTGATATGAGATCAAGTGAAAAGCAGGACTGCTAAGCCTGTGGGGGATGCCAATTTTTTCTAGGGGGTGAAAACCCGATGCAAAAATGAAAACCTCCAGACTATGGTATTTTCCAGGTGGAGAAACAAGGCAAAAGGAGACTAAGGAAATGCTAGCCAGGCCACCAAAATGGACACATTGCAGCTTTTACCATGTTTTGAGGGGAGGGGAGCAGAATCTTCCAGCCATGTTTTAATACCTTTGAATTTCCTTTTTACTCCTTGCAGAAGGGAGTTTACATCCCAGAAGTCCCAGATCCGCGACTTCAGCTCTGGAGGAAAAGCGACTGGGTTCTTGTAGGGCTCCTTCTCACTCCTGCCAGAGATAGCAAAGGTAAGCTCCACTCATGCAACCCGGTATTCCCTCTGGGAGCAAAGCAGAGCCAGCTCAGAACTAAAGCTGGGCCTCCCTTTGGGGGGGGGGGCACTGGCCCCCAGAGAACCCTCCAGCAGCCACACAGGTGGGCGGGCTTTCAGCTGATTGGGGCAGTTGGGGCATTTTGCTTGTGTTCAGTTATGCTTAGGGTCAGCTCTGCATGTGCTTTGTGGGGTGTGGGAAGTTTGCCCCTTTGGGGTGATATTTGGATTGTGGGGTCTGCATATATGAGCTTAGTGGAGGGAGGTGTGCTTTGCTGGCAGAGAAGAGCCTTCCACCATGTGTGATGCAGGGGAAGGAGGGAGGAGTGATCCAAACCCGACCACCAGACCCTGTTTTAGTCTTGAGAGAGGCTGGTGATCTGCGTTCTCTGCTCAGGAGCCTGGAGGAGCAGGTTCTGCCAGTGCCGTCCAGACCCTTCCCTGCCCCAGTGGAAACGAGGGGGACGCACTCACCTCTGCAAGATGCTTCGCACATCCTAGAGGGGAAAAGAGAAAAAGGGGAGAGAGCTCAGAGGTCACCCACCACTCTCTGGAGATGTGCCCTGGCCTACTCATCATCTCCGCACAAGAACTGAGGAGATTGGACAGAACTTCCCCCAAGGTGGAATAGGAAGACTTTGTTGCATTCCTGGCTTTCCACAAGAGCAAGGATCTGAGGTGCATGTTAAGCCATCTCTCCCTTGGGTGTCTCCGGATGTGCTGGCAGCTAGAGGGGGCCTCAATTTCCTTTCTTTGCATGGGCACATTTTTTCTTTGTGTAATCGGTTTTTCTTTGATGCTCTCTGCCAAGGAAGCCTACTTGGAATGCAGGGAATGGCTCCTAGATTCCTTCCCTGTGGAATCTAGTTCAGGATCCGGTTCCCAGAGTGGTCAGTCAGATCCTTTCGAAACACCCACAAACCAGACACAAGCAGTTTAACACTGGGAGGCATGTGGACAAAATGCATGATGGAGAAGGAAAAAGATCACGAGATTTCAGCATTTCAGAGAAACCTCCAACTCTCAACTGGGATCAATGCACAGTTGTGCTCATCCTGGAAGCTGCTGTAGGTAATGGCTGTTGGGAAAGTTTGGGTAAATCCTGTCTGAAAAGCATTACTTCTGTGTCCTTTTGCATTGTGGGATCAAATCCTGTCTTCCTTCTCAAAACCAAGCTGTTACTTGTTTAAAATGGCATCCTTCCCCCGCTCCTTTCTCTCTCCTTTAGCTGTGAGCTACAGTAGACAGGCCATTTAGTCCAAATTTACATTGTATACCTTCACAATTGTTAAATAATCATTGTATCTTGATAGCCCAGAGGCTTTTTTATTTTATTTATTTATTTTAATAAAACATTTCTATGCCGCCCCTTGCCGAAGCCTCGGGGCGGCTCACAGCATAGAATAAAATACACAATAAATTAAGACAATAACAATTAAAATATATACATTAGAATAAAATAAGCCGCCCTGGCCAAATAAAATTCAATAGTATTAACATTTAAAATGCTGCTTAAATAAAAAGGTCTTAGCCTGGCGCCGAAAAACAAATAACGACGGCACCAGGCAGACCTCTCTGGGGAGCGTGTTCCATAACTTAGGCGCCACCGCAGAGAAGGCCCTCCTCCGAGTAGCCACCCTCCTAATTTCCTTCACTGAGGGCTCCCGGAGGAGGGCCTCTCCCGCTTCATGTGCCCTGGTCACTCAGAATGTCTAGAGTCTAGATAAGGGTTTGAGCTTATCATGAATAGTTTCTCAATAGCTTGAATTTACATGTCTGAGCAGACCTGGAGATGGGTTCAAGTTACTCAACTAAAATGTCAATACACTGCAATTTGAAATATTGTGATCTCATTGTTACTGTGTGAATGACTGACATTCCTTTATCTGTTCTGTATGGGATGACCTCAGAACCTTATTGTAATCTCTGCATTCTGTCATCAATTGCCCTGTACCTGGGAGGGTATAAATGCCCTGTAATGGTGTTGAAGCTTGGCAGCAGAGTTCACCTCTGCCTGCCCGGTAATGCATTATCGTGACTGTGGACCCGCGGGGAACCTGGGTAAGACAATAAAGCCACAGATGGTCTGGACGCCTGATCTTTCCCACGAACCCGAGTTTTATTCCCTCTTCTCAAATTGAGATTCCGGGATTCTGTCACGGCACTGCTTGTCCGCCTGACATGGACTTTGCTCCCCTAGAAACATGCACAAAAGTGCAGCAGTTTGCAAGGAGGGGAAGATGCCAAAGGACGTGGGCCGGGGAAACAATGACCAGGCCAGATGCGTCCCACACTCTTTCGCTTTGGGCGTCTGCCTGGCTTTCAGGAGGGCAGCCTTCTCCTGGGCTGCCCCAAGCGGGAACAAATCCGTCCTTTCCATCCCCAAACCGGAAGAATATTGGAGACCTCGGCAACAGCGCCATCCGTGACGTGCTCCCCCTCATACGCCTGCTCTGAGAGCAATTGTGAGCTGAAACATGCATGAAGAGTGAAGTTAAGGTCTGTCAGTCCTGGAGCTGCTACATATTTGGGATTCTGTTTCGCACAGGAATAGATCCGACCTGCCTTCCGGACTGGCAACACCACTAGGCCAGACTGCTTTGCGGTCGCTTCCCCAGCCCCGCACGACCCTCTGCTTCGGCCTGGGTCTCATGAAGGGCCTCACCACAGGGTGGCCCCATCAAAGGGTCCACACTGCCTGCCTCGGCCCTCCCTCCACACACAGAGGTGAGCAGCATCTGGCTGAGTCTCCTCCTTGGGGGATGTGGGGGCTCCTGCCCCCTCCTACCTGCAGGAGTTCAGCTGCCGGCTCTTCTCCTCCACCTTCCGCATGATGCCTTCAAGGGAAGAGAGTTCCCTGTAGAGTCTGGCCAGGTGGTCCTCCCCTTTCCTGGCAATCTCCTTCTCCAGCTCATCCACCTGGGCCAGGTGACGCTTCTCTTGCTTTTCCAGTAACTGATGCATTCGCCTGGACTGAGCCACTGTCTCCTCCCGCTGGGTGTTAGCTAGATTCTGCAAGAAGGAGAGTGTGGAAAGGCAGGAATTGGCAGCCGGAGCCAGAAACGGGGTCAGTCTTGCGAGGGATGCTCAGGGACTCCCTTGGAACGGGCTTTCCTGCATAATTGCTAGAATAGGTTCAGCACTTTGAACTATGCTCTGTGCTCTGCAGGGAAGGGCTGCCCTGGGGCTCTTGATTCCCCGCATTTTGTATTACTTTAATAATACTGCTCATACAACCAATTCGGCTCTGAGCAACATCACCGACTAAATATAAAAGAGTTTACTGATGGGTGTATCTACATGATATTAAACATTTAGTACTTTTAAATTATAATTGACTGAGAAAAGAACATGGCAACTGCCAGTGTAATATTCAAATCTACCCCTGCCCAAAGAAACCTCAATTTATCCAAATTGCATCTGGAGTCCCAAATATACATTTTTATCCAGCTACCTCTTGCCACGTGAAGCCACTCGCTTTGAAATAGATAGTGTTGGAGAGAGTCTATTTGGCCAGAACCACAGTGACACTTCTGCTCAGAATAAGGCACCTTATTTAAATGTCCCAATCGCTCTCCTGACAGAATGGCATTCAATCTAGCCAGCATGAATAATCATCTCTCGCATGGAACTGTGAATCAATCAGAATAAACTGGAAGATACTGTGGCAACATTAAGCCTAAATATAAGGGTTCTCTACATGCTCTTCCCCTTCATGGGGCATTGCCTTACCGTGGTGAAGGGGCTTGGGTGGCTCAATGAAGCTATGAGCTCTGCCGTGCAGGGCCACCCGAGACAGACAGGTCACAGCAGAGAGCTCTGACAAAACGTGATGCACTGGAGAAGGAAATGACAACCCACTCCAGTATCTTTGCCATGAAAACCCCATGGACAGTACCAAAAGGCAAAAAGATATGACGCCGAAAGATGAGCCCCTCAGGTCGGAAGGTGTCCCATATGCTACTGGGGAAGAGCGGAGGGCTAGTACTAGTTGCGCCAGAAAGAATGAAGCGACTGGGTCAAAGCCGAAAGGACACTCAGTTGCAGATGTCTCTGGTCGTGAAAGGAGAGTCAGATGCTGCAAAGATCTATACTCTATAGGAACCAGGAATGTAAGATCCATGAATCAAGGCAAGCTGGATGTGGTCAAACAAGAGATGACAAGACAGAACATCGACTTCTTAGGAATCAGTGAACTAAAATGGACAGGAATGGGTGAATTTAATTCAGATGACCATCAGGTATTCTACTGAGAGCAAGAATCCCTCCAAAGAAATGGAGTAGCCTTCATAGTCAATAAAAGAGTAGGAAAAGCAGTACTGGGATACAATCTCCAAAATGACAGAATGATCTCAGTTCAAATCCAAGGCAAACCATTCGACATCACAGCAGTCCAAGTCTATGCCCCAACCACTGGTGCTGAAGAGGCTGAAGTTGACCGGTTCTGTGAAGGCGTACAACATCTTCTAGAATTAACACCAAAAAATGATGTCCTTATCATCATGGGGGATTGGAAGCCAAAAGATAACTGGAATAACAGGCAAGTTTGGCCTTGGAGTACAAAATGAAGCAGGACACAGGCTGGTAGAATTTTGTCAAGAAAATATGATGGTCATAGCAAACACTCTTTCCCAACAACCCAAGAGATGACTCTATACATGGACTTAACCAGATGGTCAACACAGAAATCAGATTGACTATGTGCTCTGCAGCCAAAGATGGAGAAGGTCTATTCAGTCAGTAAAAACAAGACCAGGAGCTGACTGTGGCTCAGATCATGAGCTTCTGGTTGCAACATTTAGGCTTAAGTTGAAGAAAGTAGGGAAAAGCACTAGGCCATTCAGGTATGACCTAAATCATATCCCTGATGAATATACAGTAGAGGTGACAAATAGATTTAAGGAATGGTTGATTGATTGATTGATTGATTGATTTATATCCTGCCCCTTTCCTACAAAGGGCACAAGGCAGCTTACATCATTCTCCTCCTCCATCTTATCCCCACAACAACAACCCTGTGAGGTAGGTTGGGCTGAGAGTCTGTGACTGGCCCAAAGTCACCCAGTTGGCTCCATGGCTGAGCGGGGACTAGAACCCAGATCATCTGAGTCCCAGTCCCATGCTCTCAACCATTATGCCACACTGGCTCTCAATTAGATCTGATAGACAGAGTGCCTGAAGAACTATGGACGGAGGTTCGCAACACTGTACAAGAGGTAGCAACTAAAACCATCCCAAAGAAAAAGAAATGCAAGAAAGCAAAATGGCTGTCTGAGGAAACTTTACAAAGAGCTGAGGAAAGAAGGAAAGCGAAAGGCAAGGGAGAAAGAGAAAGATACACCCAATTGAATGCAGAATTCCAGAGAATAGCTAGAAGAGATAAGACTGCTGAGCTATTCAAAATCTTAAAAGATGATGCAGTAAAAATGCTACATTCAATATCCCAGCAAATTTAGAAAACTCAACAGTGGCCACAGGATTGGAAAAGATCAGTTTACATTCCAATCCCAAAGAAGGGCAATGCCAAAGAATGTTCAAACTACCGCACCATTGCACTCATTTCACATGCTAGCAAAGTTGTGCTCAAAATCCTACAAGCTAGGCTCCAGCAGTATGTGGACTGAGAACTACCAGAAGTACAGGCGG
>NW_025335305.1:12247-39376 GCF_004798865.1 Varanus komodoensis
GGCCACAGGATTGGAAAAGATCAGTTTACATTCCAATCCCAAAGAAGGGCAATGCCAAAGAATGTTCAAACTACCGCACCATTGCACTCATTTCACATGCTAGCAAAGTTGTGCTCAAAATCCTACAAGCTAGGCTCCAGCAGTATGTGGACTGAGAACTACCAGAAGTACAGGCAGGATTTCGAAGAGGCAGAGGAACTAGAGATCAAAATGCGAACATATGCTGGATCATGGAAAAAGCTAGGGACTTCCAGAAAAACATCTACTTCTGCTTCATTGACTATGCTGAAGCCTTTGATTGTGTGGATCACAACAAATTGTGGCAAGTTCTTAAAGAGATGGGAGTACCAGACCATCTTATTTGTCTCTTGAGAAACCTATATGCGGGCCAAGAAGCAACAGTGAGAACTGGACACGGAACCACAGATTGGTTCAAAACTGGGAAAGGAGTTCAGCAAGGCTGTATACTGTTGCCCTGCCTGTTTAACTTATATGCAGAGCACATCATGAGAAAGGCGGGGCTAGATGAATCACAAATTGGAATTAAGATTGCTGGGAGAAATAACAACCTCAGATATGCAGATGATACCACTCTCATGGCAGAAAGTGAAGAGGAACTAAGGAGCCTATTGATGCGGGGGAAGGAGGAGAGTGCAAAAGTTGACTTGAAACTCAACATTAAGAAAACTAAGAACATGCCATCTGGTCCTCAACACTTCCTGGCAAATAGATGGGAAGAAATGGAGGAAGGGGCAGAATTTATTTTCCTGGGCTCCAAGATCACCGCAGACAGTGACTGCAGCCAAGAAATTAAAAGACGCATGCTCCTGGGGAGGAAACCTATGGCAAATCTAGACAGCATACTAAAAAGCAGAGACATCACTCTGCCAACAAAAGTGTGTATAGTCAAGGCTATGGTTTTCCCAGTTGCAAGGTATGGCTGTGAAAGCTGGACCATAAGGAAGGCTGAGCGCCGAAGGATTGAGGCCTTTGAATTGTGGTGCTGGAGGAGGCTTCTGCGCGTCCCCTGGACAGCAAGGCTGGTCAGTCCTAGCTCTTGCAGAATTACGTTGACTGACTGCTCTTTAGAAGGCCAGATGCTGAAGATGAAACTCAAATACTTTGGCCACCTAATGAGAAGGAAGGACTCCCTGGAGAAGAGCCTAATGCTGGGAACAATAGATGGCAAAAGAAGAAGATGATGGCAGAGGATGAGGTGGCTGGATGGAGTCACTGAGGCAGTTGGTGTGAGCTTGAGTGGACTCCGGGGGATGGTGGAGGACAGGAAGGCCTGGAGGAATGTTGTCCATGGGGTCGCGATGGGTCGGACACGACTTCACGACTAACAACAACATGCTCTTATCATGGTACTTCTAGTATCCAATTTTTCCAAACAGCTTAGGAGTGCAAAGAGAGCTGCTGTAGGCCTTTGTTCTTTCCTATCAGGAGGAGAAATTCCTAAAGCCCACCTCTGACTTTCAACCAATTTGCTCCATGACTTTTGGTAGGAGTGTGCTTGCAGTAGGTGTAAATTTCCATTTGATTTATTCGCCTGTGGAGAATAAATCTTGACCGAGAATCTAAAAGTTGTGGCCTAAATCCAAGCTTCAAAAGATCTGAGACCTAGTTCTGCCCTCAGTGAATCTCCACCAGCACAACTGGGAGCACCAGTAATTTTTCAAAGAAAATAATTCAAAAGGGAAACAATAGATTCTCCACAGGCTTCAACCCATAAAAGTACTGCATACAGGAACTGCAATCCTACTTTGTTGTTATATACAGTGATAGCAGTTGGAATAAATTGTCCACCTTTAAAATAGAAAAACTGGATGGGTGCTTTTCCCATAAAAGATGGATAACCCTACAGGGACACATGGTCTAGAACTCAGCTCTCTTGCGATGAAATTATTGCACATTGATTAAGGAACTCAACCATATCAGATAACTCAACATTTACTCATACTGGGCGAAGCACTTGTTCCCTTCCAAGAAATATTGTTGATACTTACAAGCAGCTCTTGGGTTTCATTCTCTGCCTCTGCTATACATGCCAGAATTCTTCCTTCCTCTCTACTCAGAATCTCCAGGTGATGATGGAGCAGATCCTGAAGCGGGAACAGCAGTTCACTTTTGCTTCAGAGAGGGGAAAGGGAGTTGAACGAGATACTTTTGATTGCCTTCTATTTTTATCATGGTGGGGCCGGGGGTGGGGCAGGGAAGTGCAGCATTTCTGTGCAGGCATTTCAGGCCACGGGGAGGGATTCAAGAAGCAGAGCGGCGAAGCAGGGAGCTCTCCTTGGAAGCCCAGAAAGTTCGGAGCCCCCCTTGCCTCCCCTGCAAAGAAATGCCCTTTGCCTCCCCACAGCCCTGCAAAGGATCCGAATGTGCATAGTCCTCATGAATGCCAAGTGCAGAGGCCCCTGGCAGGCCATCCTTCCAGGTGGAATCGTGCATGCAGAGTGGCCCCACGGTGGAGGGTCTCCCTGCGTTCCATGTCACAATATTACATTTTGTTGTACTTTCACATCTATACACAGCCTTATCTGATAGATTCTTATCTCTTTGAAACAGACTGCGCCTGAATAAAGTAAATATCCCAGCACCCAGAGAAGCACCCAGAGTGCCTTGAGGAGCTTCAAGGAAAAGAAGAGGGGAGGGGGAAGAGGGAGCACCGGGAGGCCCAAAGTCCTTGCAAATATTCCACGCGTCAAGGACCTTTGAGCACACGCACCTCCAAGTGCACCCAGCACATCCCCTTCAGTGCTGGCCTCTCCTTGGTTTTGCACCCAGAAGTCATGGGTGGGCCAGACACACACCTGCACACAAGCACAGGCGCACACACACAAACGGGCTATGAGACCGTGGAACGATGTTTGAATGTAATTCTGCACTTTTCAAGGCAATACTGCATACTAATGTTGAATCTTTCTGTCTTGGCTACATGCAGTTGGGCTTTGAAAGTCTTTGGCTCCATACAAGAGAGGTTAGAAGACCCACAAAGGGCAGACAAGAGAAGTCTTAAAGGGCCCTGCTCTGTATTGCAGCCCTGGGGCCGATTATAGAAAACACGGAGGGTATTCTGGTTTGGTATCAGGTGCAGCTAGGAGAGAACAAATCAAATGAGGCCCCCACACACAATCCTGGAACTTCTGAGGCTTCCTCCAGATGCTGCTTACATAACAAAGAACATGCATGGCCCCTCCCAGAGACCTGGGCTTACTGGGCTGGCTAGAAATATAATAAATCATGGATCATGTGGCTCCAGTACCTTCCTGTTGGAATGTCTTTAGAGACCATGCTAAAGAGACCCTCTGGTATTTCTCCTCCTCCTCAAGAAGTTCATGGAGCTCCTACCTGGTACTCCTGGGACGCCTCCTCCAGGGGAACCACCTTGTGACCTTCATGCTCCTTCGCTTTGTCACACACCACGCAGATGGGGGCTTTGTGGTCCCTGCAGAAAAGCTTCAGGGGCTCCTGGTGCTCCTTGCAGACTTGCCCCTTCCCTTTGACCACTTTGACCTCCTGCTCCCCTAATTTCCTGGCAATTTCCACAATCCTGGCCAGCTGCCGATTGGGCCGGAGGTTCCTCTTCTGGAAGGTCCCCCTGCACTGGGGGCAGGAGGCCTGCACGTCCGATTCCCCGCTGTACTGGCTCAGGCAGGCTTGGCAGAAATTGTGCCCACACTCTGCAATCGTCAGGGGATCCCTGAAATAGTCCAGGCAGATGGGGCACATGGTTTCCTCGCAGAGCTCGTGGACGGTGCTCCCGCCATCACCACCAGCAGCCATGGCTTCTGTGCACAGTGATTTCACTCGCTTCGCTTTCCTTCAGTGGGTGTTTGCTTCTTGTAAGTGCAAACCTGCCTATATTTGCTCTCTGGTCCAAGGTCAATATCTGTCTCCGCCCCGATTTGTTTTCAGCATTTCACAAGCACTTTCTTGCAACCTGGGGCTAATTGTTCTCTGTTGATGGGCTCCAGCCAAGCCAGGGATGGCCATTCTATCCCACACCTTGTGAAAGTGAAAGTTAGGAGCAGGGCAAGTCAGGAATTTCTGGGAATTTTTTCCCTTAAATATGGTGATAAGAAAACTCAGAGGGAGTCCCCTGGGGGTGTATAATCAAAAGAACATTTATGCTCTTTCAGACACATGGTAAATCCATGGGGCATGTAGGCAGCTCCCTAAAGAGAGGTCCACAACTCCCAGGCTGTGGATCGGTGCCAGCCCGTGGACCATGGGTCCTCAAACAATGGCCTGCGGGCCAGATCCGGCCCACCTCAGAGGTTTTGGACTCGCTGCACACACACGTGGGCATGCTGTGAGGCGGTGGCTTGCTCGCAGGGAGGCTGCTTTGGACTCGCTCGGAGAAAACGATCTCAGTGCAAGCAAGCCGGCGCCTCACCCCACCCTCCCACGCCCCCCCGTGTGCACCCCCTGCCCCTGCCTCGCCCCACACGCCCCGCCCCCACCCCCTCACCGGCCCACACCCACCGCGAGCACCTTTCAACTGGCCCCCTGTTGAAAAAGCCGGAGGACCCCTGCACGGGGCTGCACAGCCGGGGGGAGCGGCAGGCGGGCAAGCACAGCTTCATCCGCATGTGCGGCTGCTCCCCAGCGCCAGCATCACCGCTGGGGGGCGGCTGGAAATACAGATGATCATTCAGGACCGTTTGGATCTTGGCCCTCGAAAGGAGGAGTGAGCGGTGGCGGCAGCGAGTGGCGTGGAGAAGCCGGGAAGGGTGCCTGTGAGCGGCAAGGGAACTGGGAAGCAGGTAAGTGCTGGGCTGGAGGTTGGAGAGAGCTGGGCTGGAGGTTGGATGATTTATTAATTTAAAGCTTTTCCATACCGTCCCATCCGTGGCATATCAGGACAGTTTACAACAGGCACAAATAAAATAAGATAAAAATGGTCCAGTATCCAGTGATAAATATCAAGCGAGAAGTATGACCAATTAACAATTAAAATGCTGGGAAAATAAAAAGGGTTTCGCTTGGCGCCGAAAAGAAGCAAGTGACGGCACCGGGCGAGCCTCTCTGGGGAGTGAATTCCATAGTCAGGGCGCCACCACAGAGAAGGCCCTCCAGTGGGTGGCCACCCTCCTGATCTCTTCCATGGAGGGCTCCTGAAAAAGGGCCTCTCCCTCAGATCTCAAGGGGCAGGAGGGCAAAGAGGGAAGAGCAAGTTGTATAATTATGTCATTAAATGTTATGATACTAGAAATGAAGTGCACAATAAAAGTAATGCACCTGAGTCATCCCGAAACCATCTCCCTGCCCCACATCCCCAGTCCCTGGAAATGGTCTTCCATGAAACCAGCCCCTGGTGCCAACATGGCCGGGACCGCTGCCCTGAGCAACCTAAGTTGAGTCTGTGCAAGATAACTTGGTAATCAGTTACATACTGAGTTTGGGGAGGGGTCAGGTGGGCAGTCTGTTAGAGGCACTTAAGAATAAAGCAATAGGGTTGGTGGCTTAAGGCCATGCAGCGCAGCAAGAGGAACCTTTGGGACAGGCAAAAATCAGCATTACAATGGCTTCCGTGGGAGCAAGCTGGCAACATGGATTCCTGATCAGGACAATGGAACCAGTGGCCCAGGAGGGGGTGGGATCTCTCACACAGGGAGCATTCAAGACCCAACTGGGCAACCATTGGAGTGGGGTGGTGTGAACTGGTGTCCTGCACCAGCAGGGGTGGGACCCGACGGCCTTCTGGGCCCCTTCCACCTCTACCGTTCCGTGATTCTGAGTGCCACTGCAGGCCAGACAAGGCCACTTGGCCAATCCATTCAATGTAAACTGAGCAGGTGGCTGCAGATCCAGACTCTTCAGAGCTGGGGGTGACAGTCAACAGGCAAAGCCAAAAACTTCTGCCCAGCCAAGGGAGGGGGGCCAAAGGAGGTGCACTCCACTGGGAAGCAAGGTTGGGGGCCTCTCCTCCTTGGCAGAGGAACCCAGTGCGAGTCCGTACAAACGAGAGCACCTGAACCAGGTGTGGGGTGGTGGCCCAGCGTTTCTCTGATACAGGCACATGGGTATAGTCTCCCCTCGACAAATGGAGGAAGAACTGCTGCATGGGAGCCCGCAGGCAGTGCAGGTCTTCAGGGAACCGGGCCAGCAGTCAAGTGTAGGACATTTTCCCAGTTGGTGTCTTCCCTGCCACTGATTTGCTCAGCTGAACAGCTTATTGGTTTGTGCCCTGAAACTGCCTTTCCTCTTTAAAGCTCTTGTTCTCTGCTCAGAAACTGACTCGCCTTCTTCCCATTCTATACATTCCCTAGATCCTTCATAAATCCTTTAGCCCATTTTCACCAAAAACCAGATGATGTGATGTGAGGTCCTTCCGTTCGTCTACGGAACCGACCAAGACATGAAGAAGCCAATGCGTGCATTGGGAAGAAGGGGAGTTTGGAATCCGTGACACTTCCTGTATTAACACCGCAGGCTTCTATGCACGAAGCAGGTGAGAGAAAAGGGGTTCCTGCCATAGGCAGTACAAATAGCATGGGCAGCCGTTGGGCCTCGTACTGGGAAGGGGGGGTGGCCCTCAAAGAGTCCAGGGCTGGCGCTTCCTTGCTGCTGGCAGGATCAGAAACGTTCCAGGTACTTCAGTCTTCGCATAGCAACTGCACGACGTGCATTTGCAGCAGCAGACTAGTAAGGTGGTGGTGGTGGTAATGAGGGAGTTTCCTGCGCCCATGGATGCCTGCTTCCCCAAAGCAACTTTGCCCTCCTTGGAGAAAGGACAGGATGCAAACAATGAACGAGGGAATGGCAGTAAAACGTTGCAGAGAGTGCTGCTTCCCTCCACTCCATAATATTGGCCAACTCACTCTGCAAATCAGTTCCAGCTTACTGTTTCCTTTAGATTTTTCCTTTAGGCATAATAAATAGAAAGGAGACATTTATTTATTTATATTGTGATTTATATCCTGCCTTTTTCCTACAAAGGGCTCAAGGCAGCTTACATCATTCTCCTCCTCCATCTTATCCCCACAACAACAACCCTGTGAGGTAGGTTGGGCTGAGAGTCTGTGACTGGCCCAAAGTCACTCAGTTGGCTCCATGGCTGAGCGGGGACTCAAACCCAGATCGTCTGAGTCCCAGTCCCATGCTCTTAACCACTACGCCACACTGGAGAGGCTTTGTATATTTGTACCTGAAGAAAGAAACACAAGCAAAAGGAGGATAAACATTTGGTACAAGAGGACATCATGTCAGTCTCCCTGAGGAGCATCCGCGGATGCAGCACGTGTGTGGATGCATTGTGTCAGAAACTATTGTTGTTTTTTGCTTCGTTTTCCTTTTTTTTTTTTGGCATCTGGGGAAGTTTTGTGGAAAGAAGGGAAAAGAAGAACTGAAACAAGACCTGAATTCAGTCCATGGATGCAGAGCCCTCTCTGAGAATCTACCCGTGCCGCCTACATGACTGTGCCAGCGTCCATTTCGGAAGTGAGCTGGAGAGGGAAGCCTGGGACAGGGAGAGAGGAATCGGGCAGTGTCTGGGTTCCTTCAGCTCTGCGGGTTGTGGCTAGAACTCTCTGGAGCCTTTGTGGAAGGGGAAGGTTGCCCTTGACTAGAGATCGGCTCCCCTTTCAGATGACTCTTCCTCGTCTGGACAGCCTGTGTGGAGGCGTCATGGCTGCCTTAAGAACTGATACTGATATTGGCCTCAAAGAAGGGGGAAAGGGTCTGTCCTGCACACGAGACCCCGGAGAAGGCATAGAGGAGTGTCCCTTGGTCAGCATCATAAAAGGCCACCCGCCCCCCATCACAGTTCAGAGACACCCGGATCTTCTTCAGCTTCCTGCTCAGGGACAGAGAATGAGAGAAAGTGCTGTATCCACCTTTGAAACACCCCATAGCCCAGATCTCTTCCTGAGGGGGTAACTTAACCTTGCCCTTTCTCCTTATGGAACTCGGGATGACCCCCACAATCCATTCTTCCCCACATTCCACACTGACTTCCCAGAAGTGCCTGCCCCCTCTGAATCCCTCACGTCCCAGCACAAAAGGAAAGTCCATGGATCTGTCCAATTTGGTGGTCAGATCATGACTCTGGTCTCCCCTCCTCACACTTTTACGATCCTCCGACAGGATGAGGTTGGGATTAACCGTGTCTGGATCCAGAGTCACATTTGCTGTTAGAGATGGAGGGAAAGAAGGGAAGGAGAAAATCAGCAAAAGCTTCTTGGAGAAAGATACGAGTCTTACACATTAAGACCCCACAGGAATCAGTTTTCCTCTAAAATCGAGTAAAACAAAAACAACTCTGTAATAAACAGCAAGCTACGAACTCGCATGCTCAAAGCAAAATAACAATACAGTCCCCAAAACCCATTTTCCCAAAGCTTCCTCACTTCCCCCCTTCTCCAACATGAAAGACAAAAATCCCCCCACTCCCTCCTGTCTCCCACACACCCCAGTTGGCCCCTCCCACATCATGTTCACTGCAAGTTACTGATCTACTCAAATTGTCTAGACCTTCCCCTTCTGTCACTCAACAAAACTTACAAGATCTCAAAGCAAAACACCACCCAAACCATGTGCTTCGGGTCCAGAACAGACTTTCAGGGCACCACTGCCTGCCTCATTCCAGGAAGCTGGGCAGGTGACAGGGGGTGGGGGTGAGGGCATTGTCTTCTGCTCACAACCCTCCAGGGTTTTCCCACATTTCTTCTAGTTTTTTTTTCTGAAAAACTGAATTCCCCTCAGGAGAAACTGAGGGAATTGCCTCAGGACACCTTCTCTCTGGCATCCCCAGCAGGCCTGCTCTGTAAACCTACATCTCATCTCTCTGAGAAAAGGAGGATAAAATGCGCACGAGGGGAGAAGTCACCTCCTCAGGGCTCCCTCATGAATTGGCCAGCTGGGACTTCCAAGGAGGAGTGAGGTGGTCCCTTCTCTGGTGAGCAGATGAGTTTGTCTTCGTTTTAGGTAATAGATATCAGCAACAAGTATTATCCCACTGATTGTTTCAAGACGTGGAGCAATACAACAGTGGAACCAGCTGCCTAGAGAGGTGGTGGGTGCTCCCACACTGGAGATATTCAAAAAGAGTCTGGGCAGCCACCTGAGTGGGATGGTGTAATGTGGTGTTCTGCAACAGCAGGGGGCTGGACTCCATGGCCTTCATGGCCCCTTCCAACCTTCCTAGGATTCTGTGAAAAGTTCTCGTGCCCGATGGCTCGACAGAGACGTCGACTCGTGAGAAAGAGTCAAACATTCACAGTGAGAGTCAGGCATTGGAACAAGGGGACTTATACTTGGGGCCCAGTGCCCAAAGGGCCCCTCTGCAGCCTGACTATGAGGCTTCTGAGCAAATAGCCTCCCCACAGCCTGACTCCAAGGAGCTTGAACAAGTTGCCCCCGCCCCCCTCCTGACTCTGAAGCTGCTGGGCAGAGTTCAGGAGAACAGGAAGACATAACAGTAAATCTAGCAAACGCCCAACTTAGGCGGAGTTTAAGGCATTTAGATCAATTGCGTTTGGACCAATTGCAACCACAGGACAGAGGTTTGTCCCACCCACGAACGGAAAGATGTGACAGAAGATCAAATCCCTGTGAACTTCTCAGATAGTTCAGAAAGGAGGGGGCAACTGTGTTACAAGGAGCTCACTGCTAGAGCTTATCTGTTGCATCCTAAATCTTGTAGAAAGTAGCAATAAAAGTCTTTAGTTTTATGGCCAGCTGCTGTGTGAGTTAATTGGAGACGCGAGTTACAGCCTCAGGACAAAAGTTCATTTCCCAAAAGAAATGAACTAAAAGACAAGAAACTTGACTAGGAAGCCAAGAACATGGTGGAGAGGTGCATTTTATCACTAAAGCTCAAAAGCAACTTTTGAATCCAAATAAAGTGAGGTTGCATTTAAAAAAACAAACAAATGGGTTGAGAAAAAGTTGTGCACCCAGTTTCACTTCTGGTTTGTTTGTGTTTTTTTTTTAGAACACTTCCCCAGTTTTTTGTTTTGTTTGTTTTAGAATGAGCAAGTTGTGACTTTATTGAGAATAGGGAAAAATGGTAGTGTCTCCCTGTATATTTGCACTATTTTACAATGGCATACCTACCATCTACAGCTTATGTGGTGGAAAATACTGAATCACAATTTGCAAAATGCCAGCAACCCTGGGTTAGACTTGGGTTATAACCCTGGGTTATTCCCAGACTCTCTCTGGGAATTTGTGCCTACTGACTGGAGCATCTAAGCTGTGCTTCTTGTATATTGAATACTGCAAACTACCAATACCCGAGTCAGAGAGTTAATGGATTTAGGGTTTTGAAGTGGAGAGGACAGAAATGCAGTGAAATGCAGCCCTCTCAGAACTTGGTCCTTCCTGAAGACTTACCTTTATGCAGCTGTAGTCCATGTAGCAGGGCATCTGGGGAGGAAAAATATAAGATTAGGCTGCTCACCATCAAACTAATGCAAAACCTTGCTAACAAAAATACTAGCTTATACATCTGTTGACTAGAACAAAATTTTGGTCCTTCCCGCTTGGATTAAATTTTCTACCCTGGTCAGTTCTTGATTGGATCCTTTTTCTAAATGGATGCCATTTGGTTCTTGGCATATTAAAATGGATTGGGTTCCATTGTCACATCAATAGAAGTTTTATCCACTTTCATATGCTGAAGTTATGTTGAAATCTGAACTTTACAATTAGTCAGAAAATGTCTTGTGGTGGATCTGGATGGATAATTGATTTTTTACTTTGGTTCAGGTTGTGTGGGTTAATGATGCATTTATCTCTTTTTCATATCCGTCTGCCAGATATGATCTCTGTGCTATGGATGAATGGCCATACTCAAGATTGCGGCAGTTGTGAGAACCTTGGTTTGGCTGCTTTTCTGTCCGTCCGTCTGTCCTTCCTTCCTTTTGTTAATTTCTATGCCAATCAATAGTTAAATCTTTCTGGTTGTTTTACAATTCATATAACACGGGTACATTAGTAGAACAGGCAAGTTACCAATGCAATAATATAATAAAAAGGAATACACAAAATTGGAAAGAACTTACACAGCAAAAACAATTACAGTACAAAATAGGTTTGTTAGAACAACTGAAATGTCCCACCAAACGCCATTAAATATCTGGGAATACAGAGCAGTCTGACGCTGATGTAGAAAGAACGGCAATGTCGATGCACAGAGGACCTCAATGGTGAGCTCATTCCATTACTGGGGGCCACCACTGAGAAGCCCCCCTTTCTTCTCACCTCCCCCTGAGCCTCCGTTGGAGATGGCAGTCAGAAGAATGCCTCAGGTCCTAGTGTATGAGTAGATTCAGGTCAGGAGAGGCACTGTCAGACGCTACGATGCCAAGGTGTGTGGCACAGAAGTGTATTGGCAGCCAGTAAAACATGGGTCATAATTTATCTTATATGTTTGTACCTTCTGGTACCAGTTAGTAGTCTGGCTGCTGTATTTTGCAGAAACTGCCCCTACTGAACAGTCTTCAAGGGCAGACCCATGCAGAGAGCAATGCAGCCATTTAGTTTGGAGATTATCTCTGTCCAGAGAGCGGCACTGCTGGGCCACCAGCCAAAGCTGGCAGGCAGCATTCTAGGCCACTGAGGCCACCTGGGTCCTGGAGGACCCACAAGGCTACCAAGCTGCTCCTTCAGGACAGGTGGAACACCTTTGAGAACTGGCTGAAAGAGCAGCAGCAGAGCCTCCCACTAAAAGCATCTCAGTCTTGTCTGGAGTGAGCTTCAGTGGTCCTCATCCAGCCCATCATCCCAGCCAGACACTGACTCAACACATCGACAGCCTCATCTGGTAAAGATAAAAAGGAAAAATGCAGCTGTGGATCACCAGCGTTTGGAGAGCACACTCCAGCTCTCCAAATGAACACACTGAGCAAATTCTTAGGGATGTTAAATAGCCTGGAAGAGCAATCCCAGGAGAATCCCATCCTGGAGAATTCATGGAGCTGAGCAATACTCCCCAAGCTCCACCTTCTGGAGCTGGCTGGCCACTGAAGTAGGGGCAGAACCAATGCAATCAATACCCTCCAAACTCAGTTGAGAAATCACCCTACGGGGAGACCCTGCTGGATGGCATCACTGAGAGTTCCAGCAGTATCACACCGCACTGTATCTCTCCCAACAGAAGTCTCCATACCAGGCGGCCAAAAGGTATCCTGAACCCCGACTGAAATAGATGCAGGGAATCAGTTTCATCCCAGAGTGAATGGAGCCGGCTTACCACTGCCTATCACAGGAAATTGCCTCCGGTAAGTCAAGATGGAGGCAAAACTGCCATGGCAGGACATGGTGCGTGGCTTGACCACATCCGGCTTATTGCGAGTCTCGACCTCTTTGGCTGTCTTCTCCAGCATGTGCACCATCTCCTCACACTGCATGGGAGTGCACTGAAGCCCCAGATCAGCAGCTGCTGTGATAAGGCGGAGAAGAGTCCACCATGCCTGGCGCTGCAGGGGATGTTCGGAGCTTCCAATCCAGAGGTCTGTGGAAGTTCCCAGTTTGCCTTGCCCAAGTACAGTGGTAGCTTGGCTCACAAGAGCCTCAGTTCGTGGCCAAATTGGGTCGCGAATAAAAATTTCATAAAAATTTTGACTCAGGTTGCAAAATCCGCATTAGGTGGCAACTGCGATCGCGGCCATCTCCCCACCCCCTGCAAGTGGGGAGATGGCCGCGGTCGTGCTGGGGGCGGGGGGGGGGCGGAGATGGCCGAGATCGCGCCCATCTTTCCTGCATGAGCGCGTCCGTGATTACACCCATCTTTCCTGCAGGAGCGCAACTGCGATCTCGGCCATCTCCCCCCCAAGCACGCATGCATTCATGCCCATCTCGCCCCCCCCCGAAGTGCACCCACGATCGTGCCCGTCTCTCCCTCCCCAGCACACTGGGATGACAGGCGCGTGCATGGATGAGGGGCACGATCACAGTCATGCTGGGGGGGTGGGGAGATGGCCGCACTCATGCTCGGGGGGGGGGCAGATGGTCGCAATCTATGTTGTTGTCACTTCGCTTCACGTTTTTCTGATTAAAAAATTAGTTACAGAACGGATTAAGCTTATTTACATTGAATCTTATAGGGAAATTTAACTTGGCTCATGACCAATTTGGGTCCTGACCAGAGTCCTGGAACGGATTAAGTTCATGAGCCAAGGTACCACTGCAGTGCACCTCCGCCGTTTTGCACTGGGTCACTTATCCGGCTTCAGCAGCCCTCCCTGCTTCATCTCACGCAGATGTGATCACTGTGGCTGGTGGGCTACAGTGAGAGGAAATGAGGCAGGAAATCGGCTGCTGGACTCCAGGTCACAACCCAGGTAGGGATGGTCAGAATTCGAGTGACTTAGAGGAGACGGCTGCCTAAGGTGGGAATGCTCATCACAAAAAGGATGCCAAGCAGAGGCCTCTCCGGAAACTGTGGGAAACGGGTGCAAGGACAAATCATTCAGGTGCCAAGCTTCCATGTCAGGGCAGTGTGAGAGAGTGAAGAACATCAGGGCTCACCTCTTTCTCAGGTTACGCGCTCGGCCTAACAGCAACATGGGAAGCCTGCCCCATGTGGGTACAGATATAAGCAGAGCTGCTCCGAACAGGACTGAGCAGCATGTATGTAAAGCTCGTATTAATATTGGTGCCACAGAGACAGGCTCCCAGGCAAGGAAAGATCACATTAGCTTGAGTTCAGGTGCAAGGACTGGCTATCCCGAGCTGGCCAGGGTGGATGGAATAAGAATGAATGGCAGGTAATAGATGCTGGAGTTCTTGCAAAGGAAAGGCCAGGCATGAGACATTTCTCCTCAGACAGCTTAGGTGAAGCAACCCTGGATGGATGCTGACCATTGTCCTGAGGCACCTGGGAATTACCCATCAATAGCAGCCAGCAAACCGACAAAGAACTCATGTTTTTACTCATAGAAAACAGACACGGTCATACAGCAGACAGAAATAGATAAGGTCATCAAGAGCTATTCGCATAGGTTTGAGAAACAACAAAAACCATCCAATTCCTACAGAATCATAGAACAGAAGAGTTGGCGGGGGCCTATAGAACCATTGAGTCCAACTCCCTGCACAGTGCAGGACTCCAGGTTAAAGCACCCCTGACAGAGGGCTAACCAACTTCCTTTTGGATGCCTCCAGCGTGGGAGAGCCCAAAACTTCCCTAGGTCATTGGTTCCATTGCCCCACTGCTCTAACAGTCAGGAATCTTTCCAGATGTCCAACCAGAATCTGAATTTCTGTAACTTAAGCCCATTATTTTGTGTCCTGTCCTGCACTCCAGGATGATTGAAAAGAGATCCTGGCCCTCCTCTGTATGACAGTCTTCAAAATATTTGAGCAATCATATCTCCCCTCATTTCTCATCTGAAGGCTAAACACGCCCAATTCTTTCAATCTCTCCTCATGGGGCTTTGTTTCCAGTCCCCTGATCATTTTTTGCTGCCCTCTCCTGAACTTTTTCCAGCTTGTCTACATCTTTCAAGAAATGTGGTGCCGAGAACTGGACACAATACTGAACACAAAAGCAGAATTGAGAACCTCCAAAAATCCCTCTCCAGACTGGATGGATGGAAAATAAATGCAAAAGAGGAAAAGGAAACCGTAGCCACACCACCAAAAGAGACACTTTACTGAGGCTACCACTGTTAGTAGCCAAAAAAAGACCAGAATATCATCCTCTCAAACATGTTCCAGTACCTTGAAATTTCATTCTGAGTCCCTCCAGAAGGTGATTTATATCCCATAAGTCCCAGATTCTCCATTTCAGCTCCGGGGAGAAAGCCGCTGGGATCTCACAGGGCTCCTTCTCACTCCTGCCAGAGAAAACAGAGGTAACCTCCACTCATTCAACCCGGCATTCCCCCTGGGAGCAAAGGAGGACTAAAGGACAAGGAGAAGGCATCCTTTTTGGAGTGGGGGGGGTGAGTCCACACTGGCCCCCAGAGCAATTGCAGCAGCCATACAAGTGGGCGGCGCTTCAGGTGGAGTAATTGGACCTTTAGCTTCTGTTTGGCTAAAGTAAAGACTAGCTCTGCCTGTGTTTTGTGGGGTGTGGACATTTTCCCTCTTTGGGGGTGATATTTGGCCTGTGGGGTTTGTATATCAGCCATGTGTGATGGAACGGAGGGAGAGCAGGAGTGGTCCAACTTCAACAACCAGTCCTTCATTTTATCTTGAGAGATGCTGGTGATGCACGTTCTCTGCTCAGGAGCCGGGAGCAGCCGGTCCTCCCAGTGCCGCCCAGACCCTTCCCTGCACCAGTGGAAACGAGGGGGACGCACTCACCTCTGCAAGGTGCTTCTCACATCCTGGAGGGGAAAGAGAGAAAGAGGAGGCGCTCAGCGGGTGTCGCTCTGCACACTCTGGGGATGCATCCTCGCCCAGTCCTGCTCCTCACCTCCACTAGAGGAATGAGGAAAATGGACAGAACCTCCCACAAGGTGGATTATAGAAGCCTTTAGTTCCATCTCTGACTTTCCAGGAGAGCAAAGAGCTGGTGTGTATATTAACGGAAGCCTCTCTGGGCGTCTCTGGATGTGCTGACAGGAACAGAGGGTTACATCTTCCTTTCCTTGCACTGCATTTCTCTGCATAGTCAGTTTGACGCTCTCCTTGATAGTAACCCTCTTTGAAGGGAAAGGAGCTGCTAGCAGGAGCAATGCTTTGGGCTCCAACATGGTATGGAAGATGAGGCCCTTCTTGTCCAACACCCTGCTTCCAAGAGGAGCCGAACACACTTGTCTGCAACATCCAACTTTCCCCAGATGAAGTCTGGGGAAACCAGGATCATGCCAGATGCATATTCACACATGCCGTTCTGATGGGTAAGGCCTGAATTTCTTAACCACAAACATCTCCTTTGCTTTGCCAAGCAGGAATGATGCCTTCCTTTTTATATCCAAAAAGCAGAATACTGGGGCATTTGGCCACAGCAGCAACTTTGAGAATCTCCTACTTTTAAACTGGATAGTAGTTTAGTTATGCTTTGGCGATATTAACTGTAGGCTGAAACATGCATAAATGATTACATTAAAGTTTGCCTGTCCTAATACTGCTATATTTTTGCAACTCTGATTGGTGCAAGAATGTCAGACCTGACCAGCCCTCCTGATTTCCAACACCGCTGCTGTCAGTTTTCCCCTGTTTGCTTTGGCAAGAATTTTCTTAAAGGTACCAGCACAAGCTTGGCACCATTCTTGGCACCATGCAGAGGCAGGCAGTGTCTTGTTGAGTCTCCTTCTTGGGGGATGTGGGGGCTCCTGCCCCCTCCTACCTGCAGGAGTTCAGCGGCCGGCTGCCAACTCTTCTTCTCCACCTCCCACATGATGCCTTCAAGGGAAGAGAGTTCCTTCGAAAGCCAGGCCAGGTGGTCCTCCGCTTTCCTGGCAATCTCCTCCTGCAGCTGGTCCACCTGGGCCAGGAGACGCTTCTCTTGCTCTTCCAGAAACTGATGCAGGCGCCTGAACTCAGCCACTGTTTCTTCCCTCACAGCTTTTGTTTCCTTCTGCAAGGAGTGTATGTAAGAGAGATAAAGGGCGGCCAGAGTCAGCTACGCTTCATGAAACCGCACAAGGACCCATCCTCAGAATGGCCTTGTATTAAGAACTGTCATGGTAGGCTAGGCAGTTCCAATGAATAATGCATCACCTGAAGAGCAGGGCTACCTGGGCGCCTCTCATTCATTCATTCATTCATTCATTCATTCCATTTGATGCATTGTACATCAAATGTTGGCCAATAGCATTTAAAGAACCTGTTCCTCTCCTATATTTATTTATTTCCTTTGTATGTCACCCCATAGTCCAAGCTGTCTGGGCAATTTACAACAATCTTTAAAACCAGATAATAAAATATCATAAAAATATCATAAAAACAGAGAAACACCAAAAGGTTTCTTTTAAACTACAATACCTATTGGAGTACCTCACCCAACAATGACTGACCCAGACCTACACTCAGGCTCTGGGTCTTCCCCCAGGTACTAACCTCTTGGCTGGCTTGGAGGGTGGCCTTTTCTGTGGCGGCCCCCATCTCCGGAACAACCTTCCTGCTGCAGTCTGCCTGGCACTGAATTTGCCATCTTTTTGGTGCCAAGTTAAGACAGTCCTCTTTATGGAAGCCTTCAGAGATCTCCCAGGTCATCCAGGAGCCCGAGGGGTTTATCTAGGTGCCTTTTTTCCTTCTTCTTGGTTAGGTCTTGTTATTGTATTTTAATGCTATTTTAATTATTTTTAAATGCTGTTTTATGTATTATATTTTATTATGTTTATATCCTGTTATGCACTGCCCAGAATGCTCCGGCTGGTATAAAAATGTAATCAGTAGTGATGATGAGCTAAAAACAAACAGCAAGAATGACTCTATAAAAACACCTGGGATTTGTAATCCCCTTGAGCCCCTGGGTGTCCAAGCATGTCATTAAATCCTCCGCATAAAGGTCAGTCTTAACCTGGTGCAAAAAGGATGACAAGTTTGGTGCCAGGCAGGCCACAGCGTGTGTGTGTGTGGGGGGGGGCGGGTTGTACCATAGATGAGGGGGGGCACCACAGATTAAGCCCTCCCCTTACTGAAAAAACCTTTTCTTCTTTTTCTTTTTTTGCTGACAGTCCCACTGTAATTGACTCAGTAAATTACAGTGGGACTGAGATGGTTCCAAGATGTCCCTGGGGCCAGAATGCCGTAAGCACCAGACAACCTTGAAAAGCTCCGCTGGGTAGCACAGGGAAGAACGAGCAGAAGCAATGAGATATTGTTTCGATGCCACCTTCACAGCCTCCAAAGACACTCATCCGCCGGATGTTTTCCTCCGTCTACGTTTAGGCTGTCTCCTACCTGGTTTCATCACTCTCAGAGCCATACAAGCTCTACAACAGAGAGAGCGCTTAGGAATGATCATGCCAGCTCTCCGGGTCGTTTCTGCGCTCCACAACACAGAGAAGGACTTTGATAGGAGCATCAACCATACCAGCTGGAAAATCCTTCTGGATTCATTAGCCTCCGTGGGTGGACCACCTTAATGGGCCCCGCACCATTGCGGAGGGGAAAAGACACCGTTGGCCTAAATCCCAGCAAGCGGGGATCTTACTGTGCCAAAGGGCTGAGTCAACGTCCCCCACACTCAGAGCACCATCTGGTCAAAAATACCAAGTCTTTAACCTTGATACTTACAAGCAGCTCTTGGTTTTCCCTCTCCGTGTCTGCTTCGTATGCAAGAACCTTTTCTCTTTCTTTTCTCAGACTCTCCAGGCGATGATGGAGCAGATCCTGACAAGAGAGGAGCAGTTCACTTGGGCGTTACAGAGAGAGAAAGAGGAATTGAGCAAGTTGTTTGTTATTGCTTTCCATTATTGTATGGCAGGATGGGGAGGAAAGGAGTTTATCAAGTGTTCTCTTTATTCCAGTGTAATCTATTTATTATTTATTTAAAACATTTCTATGCCGCCCCATTTGCAAAAAGCCTCGGGGCGGCTTACAAAGCAAAACAAAGATCTACAAACACCCTTTCATGGGTCACTGCCTTGCCATGGTGAAGGGGCTTGTGTAGCAGGATGAAGCTATGAGCTATGCTGTGCGGGGCCACCCAAGACAGACAGGTCAAAGTGGAGAACTCTGAAAAAAGGTGATCCCCTGGAGAAGGAAATCCAGTATCCTTACCAGGAAAACCCCATGGATAGTGTCAAAAGGCTAAGAGATATGATGCTGGAAGATGAGCCCCTCAGGTTGGAAGGTGTCCAATATGCTACTGGGGAAGAGCAGAGGGCTAATACTAGTAGCACCACAAAGAATGAAGCAACTGGGTCAAAGCCGAAAGGACACTCAGTTGCCGATGTATCTGGTGGTGAAAGGAAAGTCCGATGCTGCAAAGATCTGTACTCCATAGGAACCTGAAATGTAAGATCCATGAATCAAGGCAAGCTGGACGTGGTCAAACAAGAGATGACAAGACTGAATATTGATATCTTAGGAATCAGTGAACTAAAATGGACAGGAATGGGAGAATTTAATTCAGATGACCATCAGGTATACAGGCAAGGATCCCTCAGAAGAAATGGAGTAGCCTTCATAGTCAATAAAAGAGTAGGAAAAGCAGTACTGGGATACAATCTCCAAAATGACAGAATGATCTCAGTTCAAATCCAAGGCAAACCATTCGACATCACAGCAGTCCAAGTCTATGCCCCAGCCACTGGTGCTGAAGAGGCTGAAGTTGACCGGTTCTATGAAGACCTACAACACCTTCTAGAATTAACACCCAAAAATGATGTCCTTATCATCATGGGGGATTGGAATGCTAAAGTAGGAAGCCAAATGATAACCGGAATAACAGGCATGTTTGGCCTTGGAGTACAAAATGAAGCAAGGCAAAGGCTGGTAGAATTTTGTCAAGAGAACACGCTGGTCATAGCAAACACTCTTTTCCAACAACCCAAGAGACGACTCTACACATGGACTTCACCAGATGATCAATACCAAATTCAGACTGATTATATGCCTTGCAGTAAAAACAAAAGCCAGAGCTGACTGTGGCTCACACCATGAGCTTCTTACAGCAAAATTCAGGCTTAAATTGAAGAAAGTAGAGAAAACCACTAGGCCACTCAGGTATGACCTAAATCATATCCCTGATGAATATACAGTGGAGGGGACCAATGGATTTAAGGGATTAGAGATGGTAGTCAAAGTGACTGAAGAATTATGGATAGACACTCGTAACATTGTACAGGAAACAGCTACTAAGACTATTCCAAAGAAAAAGAAATGCAAAAAAGAAAAGTGGCCGTCTGAGGAGGCTTTACAAATAGCTGTGGAAAGAAGGGGAGAGAAAGGCAAGGGAGAAAGAGAAAGATACACCCAACTGAATGCAGATTTCCAGAGAATAGCTAGGAGAGATAAGAAGGCCTTCTTAAATGAACACTGCAAAGTAATAGGAGGAAAAAATAGAATGTGGAAGACTAGAGACCTCTTCAAGAAAACTGGCAATATCAAGGGAATGTTCCATGCAAAGATGGGCATGATAAAGGACCAAAATGGCAGGGACCTAAGAGAGGCCGAAGAGATTAAGAAGAGGGGGCAAAATTACACAGAAGAACTATACTAGAAAGAGCTTAACGTCCCTGATAACCACGATGGGGTGGTCACTGACCTCGAGCCAGACATCCTGGAATGTGAAGTAAAATGGGCCTTAGGAAGTCTGAGCAGCAACAAAGCTAGTGGAGGTGACAGTATTCCAGCTGAGCTATTCAACATCCTAAAAGACAATGCAGTAAAAGTGCTACACTCAATATGCCAGCAAATTTGGAAAACTCAGCAGTGGCCACAGGAATGGAAAAGGTCATTTTGCATTCCAATCCCAAAGAATGTTCAAACTACCATACAATTGTGCTTATTTCACATTCTAGCAAGGTTATGCTCAAAATCCTACAAGGCTCCAGCAGTATGTGGACTGAGAACTACCAGAAGTACAAGTTGGGTTTCGAAGAGGAACTAGAGATCAAATTGCCAACATTTGCTAGATTATGGAGAAAGGAGGAGTTACTTCTGCTTCAAAGTAAGTTTTATTATTATTTTTTCTATTAACTAACAAAAAAAGAAACTAAAAAAAACCAATAATCAGAAACATCAGACCTACTGGGTCAGCTCCCCGTACTTTTTTTATGGTATTTCATAAACATATTTAAGTCTATGCATAGTCCCATTTCTCTAGCCAATAAGAAAAAGAATTCCAAGTTTGATAGAAGTATGTATCCTCTTTCTCCTTCAGAGACAAAGTCGATCTGTCCATTTTGACACAGTCCAAGATCTTTTTTAAAATCAGTTCGTCGGTAGGTGGTTCTTCACTCCTCCAATGTTGGGCAAGCTTCTTGCCCAAAACTTCTGCTTCATTGTCTATGCTAAAGCCTTTGACTGTGTGAATCACAACAAATTGTGGCAAGTTCTTAAAGAGATGGGAGTTCCAGACCACTTTACCTGGCCCCTGAGAAACCTGTATGTGGGTTAAGAAGCAACAGTTAGAACCGGACATGGAACAACTGATGGGTTCAAAATTGGGAAAGGAGTATGACAAGGCTGTATATTGTCATCCTGTTTATTTAACTTATATGCAGAGTATATCATGTGAGATTCCAGGCTGGAGGAATCAGAAGCCAGAATTAAGATTCCCAGGAGAAATATCAACAACCTCAGATATGCAGATGATACCACTCTAATGGCAGAAAGAGCCCAACCTACCTCACAGGGTTGTTGTTGTGGGGATAAGATGGAGGAGGAGAATGAAGTAAGCTACCTTGAGTCCTTTGTAGGAAAAAGGCAGGATATAAATCGAAGGAAAAAAAAAAAAAGAGGAACTAAAGAGCCTCTTGATGCGGGTGAAGGAGGAGAGCACAAAAGTTGGCTTGAAACTCAACATTAAGAAAACTAAGATCATGGCATCTGGTCCTCTCACTTCCTGGCAAATAGATGGGGAAGAAAAGGAGGTAGTGACAGATTTTATTTTCCTGGGCTCCAAGATCACCACAGATGGGGACTGCAGCCAAGAAATTAAAAGATGCTTGCTCCTGGGGAGGAAAGCTATGGCAAATCTAGACAGCATACTAAAAAGCAGAGACATCACCCTGCCAACAATACTGCGTATAGTCAAGGCTATGGTTTTCCCAGTTGCAATGTATGGCTGTGAAAGCTGGACCACAAGGAAGGCTGAGCGCAAAAGGATTGAGGCCTTTGAACTGTGGTGCTGGAGGAGACTCCTGCGAGTCCCTTGGACCGCAAGGTGATCAAACCAGTCAGTCCTAGAGGAGATCAACCCTGACTGCTCTTTAGAAGGCCGGATGCTGAAGATGAAACTCAAATACTTTGGCCACCTAATGAGAAGGAAGAACTTATTGGAAAAGATCCTGATGTTGGGAAAGATTGAAGGCAAAAGGAGAAGGGAATGGCAGAGGATGAGGTGGCTGGATAGAGTCTCTGGGGCAGTGGGCATGGGGTTGGGTGAACTCTGGGAAACGGTGGAGGATGGGAGAGCATGCTGAGGTCCGTGAGGTTGCAAAGAGCCAGGCTTGACTTTGTGACTGAACCGGAACAACAATCTACGAAGAAGTTACAAGATGCACTTGGTGGTCTGGCTGAAGGCAATCCAGTGCTGTATTTAGTGGTAGTATTTTTTAAAACGTTTGAATCTTTTTTATCTTGGCAATATAAGGCTGTATTTTGTTGCATTGCAATGTCCTTTGGTTCTATAAATAAAGATTATGACACACAGAAACAAACACAGTTGCTGGTGGAGCCTTCTAAAGCTGCAAAGGGTAAGAGAGAAACTTTTAATCAGGTCGGAGGGCAGGAAGAGAGGGTCTCACAGGATCCAGCCTCCAGCCCCTTGATCCCTTTGCTTGCCTTTGCAAAGACATACACAAAATATATTTCGCAGAGTGAAGCAGAGAAGCCCCACCTCATTCTCAGGCTTCCTGGGGCTCCCATTTACAGAATGGCAAACAAACATGTTCCTGCAGCAAACCTGCCAGCCACCTTTGGTGAATGTGCAGTATAGAAACACGATAAATGCATTGATCACGTGGCCCCAGTGATTTCTTATTGGACCGCCTTTGCAGAGAATTTATTAAGACGAACCCACAAGTATGCCCCCCCCCCCCCGCTCACAACCCCCAGCAAGAGGTACACCGATCTCCTACCTGGTACTCCTGGGACGCCTCCTCCAGGGGAATCACCTTGTGACCTTCGTGCTCCTTCGCTTTGTCACACACCAGGCAGATGGGGGTTTCGTGGTCCCTGCAGAAGAGTTTCAGGGGCTCCTGGTGCTTCTCGCAGGCTTGCCCCTTCCCTTCGGCCCCTTGGACGGTCTGCCCTCCTAACTTCTTGGCAATTTCGACTACATTAGCCAGCTGCAGATTGGGCCGGAGGCTGCTCTTCTGGAAGGTCCCCCTGCACTGGGGGCAGGTGGCCTCTGTGTCAAATTCCCCACTGCACTGGCTCAGGCAGGCTCGGCAGAAATTGTGCCCACACTCTGCGACCGTCACTGGATCCCTGAAATAATCCAGGCAGATGGGGCAAGTGAGCTCTTCACGGAGCTCTTGGACAGGAGTGCTGGCAGCAGCCATGGCTTCCACACACAGAAGAGAGAAGTGCTTTGGGAGTTTGTGTTTTCAGGAAGTGGATGTTCCCTTTCGTTAAACCGGATCCTTCTTGTAATTGCTCTGCACTTACTGTAATCAGCCTTCCTGAAGTCCAAGGGACGTGTTTGACTATACCCAACTTTCGCTTTAAGCATTGCACAGTCACTTTCCTGAAACTTTCAGTTGGGTGACGAACCAAGCCGAGCATGGCTGCTTCCTGGTTCCACCTGGGTCAGGGATTCCCCAAAGGTTTCCTGGAGTTCGCGTCCATCCCGAGAGATTTGCAGAAGCCACTTTGCGGAACAGAAATAATTACGCAGCAGAAAGAAAGCAGCCAAAGGTCAGCGGCAGAAATGTGAAGCACCGATAGGGGAGAATCAGGAAGCAGCTGCGATTTAACGGTTAGCCAATGAAATCACTGATTAGCATAGGCTGCCGGCTCCGGCTATCGAAACTGTAGCAGGATGTAATTTATCTGCGCTTGTAGAAATGCACCGCAGCCAGGCTCACACGCCGGGGCAAGCAATCCTGCGCGGTTTTCATCCCGCAGGTTTTATTCCCCCCCCCCCCCCCCGGAGGTGCCTGAAAGATCAGGCGCGTCGTGATAACTCTGCTCCTGTCTGCCGCTTGCTTCTCTCCTCCGTCCTCTTCCCTCTCGGGCAGCATCTGGGATGGCACCACCAGGAGGAAGGAGGCTTCTGGCTTGGACAGCCGCGATCACGAGCCAAGTTCTGCTTGCTCCACCCGCCGCGCAGTCGCTGCTGCACCAAGCGCGCTCATGCCCTGAAGGGCAGCAGGGAACCTGCGGTCAGGATCTGGGCACCCTCCCGGCATGCTCCAAGGAGGACTGCTCGGGCGGGGGGGGGGTGCCCAATCCACGCTCGGGCAAGGGGGGGGTCTGCTGCAGAAAGGAGCTGGGCTCCCCTCCATAAACACCTGAACAAAGCAGTCGGGCAGCCCCCGCAATGGCATGGTTGGGGCAGCGCCCCACAGCGCCTTGTCGCTGCGCCTCTTTCTCGCTCTGATTTTCCAGAGAGGAGTCCCCAGCCCAGCAGTAGTACGTGGTAGTTATTATTGCGATCGTTATTGCATAGCATTCATATCCTGCCTTTCTTGTTCTTGCAAAGAGCCCAAGGCAGCTTCCAAGGTTCTCCTCTTCTCCATTTTTATCCTTGCAACAACAACCCTGTCAGGTAGGTTAGGCTGAGAATTTGTGATTGGCCCAAATTTACCCAGAGAGTTTCTTGGCTGAATGGGGGACTGTAACTCTCCGTGTGCAAACAGCCCAGAGAGCTTCAGTGACAGGGGGTATAGAAATGAAATGGACACATTTTTAAAATCTCAGATCTCCTGATACCTTATGATATCAAGTGGTATATAAGTGGATTAACCAACTAAATATACAAGAAAGGTCATCCTTTGTTTTTGAGCACTTTCCAGGCTCAAAATCATATTTTATTTGTGTCCCATTCATCATTGCCTTGTTACAGCATTTTGTTTGACCTCCTTCCTCTGCTCACAGAGGTGTGAATAATTTCTGAGGGAGCCGAGTTCTTCCATTGTCTTTCTGCCTAAAGTTGAAATTTCATACTCTGGAGAGAACTGAATGGCTTGGAATCTACATGGCAACATTCATATGCATTCTCTCTCTCTCTTCTCAGGGTTTATTATTTCAAAATAATAATTGAAATGGAAATAGCTTGTTCAAATTTTCTCAAAAGTCTGTTTTGAGTATGTGTGCAAAAGCACGACTGTGGTTAGACATCAAGAAACTAAAACCATGGCTAGAGTTGTGACATTACATATTTCTAATGTCAACAATGAAGAAATTGAAAAAGTTAAAGATTTTACAGGTGTTGCTTTAGGCATCAGTTCAAAGGGAGCCAATTTCTGGAGCCAAGAAATTCGAAGAAGACTGGGACTGGAAGTGTCTCCACAGCCATCCTCCTTTCCTAGCCACCTTCTACTTCGACACGTCCCCCAAACAGCAACACCCTTACTACTCTTGAGCTGGACAAGAGGACACGAAAGGCCTAACCCTGCATGACCAATCCGATACAACCTCTTTTCTTGGGGCACTGCAGCCCAAAGCCAGCAAGGAGTACTTGGTGGCAAAACTTAGACACGGTGATCTTTCCCAGGCCTGTTTTGGTTTTGCAACAGGAGCAGGAAGATTTTCCGCTGAATCTTCTAGCATTTGAGTCTGAAGCTTCTCTGCTTGGTAAAGGAAATTGAGCCCTACAACCCTGCAGCTGGGAGGATCCTGCAGCTGTCCTCTCCAGAGGGGTGGGCAGGTTGTACCTAAAGGATAAACCTCCTATTACTCTACCAGTGAGGCAGTCAGAGCATAGAACTCTGGGTGATTTGCAGTCGATTGGCCGGACTCTGTCTCCCACTTGTTGAACAAAAGCAGCAAGAAAATGACTCCCCTTTGTCAATTTTGCTGTTGGAACAAGACTGCCTCCCCCTTGTCAATTATGCAGCTCTCAGGAGTTATGTACAGATCAATAGGCAGAACTTTCACTGGTTAAAATCATGCAATCATTGACACCTAACCAGGCCTGAGAAAAAAACCTATTTTCTCGAAATCAGCATGTGGCGCTATCCTTGAACCGCAGCTGAACTTAACCAGGCCACCATTTCAGAAAGGGCCAGTTGACTCTTTCACAGGTAACAGCTCAAAGAGGGCAATTCACACCAACCCATCCCATCTCCTTCCCCTCCTTCCCAGCATCTTCTTTCTGCTTTGGTATGCAGGCAGGAAAGATCACAACATTGCAACTTTTTGGTTCTACCTCTTAGAAAGGGTTAACTGTGTTTCGTGCAATTAATGATCAATGCATAAAAGGGCCAACTGAGGACTGCTCAGGGACTCTATCTGGAACAATTCCTTGGCAGCCCCTTATTCTCAGGAATGAATCCTTTAAAAGAAAACCTTCCTATGTTGTGTATTTTGGGCATACACAGCTGAGGAAACGGACCGTTTGGTCAACAGGAGTACGTGGGCCCGCAGAGCAGGCGGATCCTCTCCCTTGCCTCTTGCCGCCCAACGCCGTTTGCTCTCCCTGGGAGCTTGGCTGGGGCAGCTTCCTCCGCTCTGCTCGGCTAGGAGTCAGGTACGGGAATATCCTTACGGTACGGGACCGTTTATGGACAACAGTTTTGTTCCTACAAAGCGACTCCCGCGGGTACTGAAAGGAAAAAAATAGAGAGTGGCCGCCAATTGCTTTTAATAATCATTACAGGTTGAAAAGAGGAGTTCCTTCCTAAGCCTTTCTTTTGTACACTTCTGTTGGTCAGTCAGAGGGATGAGAAAAAACACTGGAGACCCGTTTCTCCCCCACGCACCCCCGCCCGCTCATCATCATTACTTTTTTTTTTTTTAAAGCTTTTAAAAGGTTCAGAACAGCTCCAGGCCCCGGCCTCCACGTTTGCAAGCGACTGATTCAGCAGGGCGGAGCTTCGGGGTCGCTCCTTTTCCGGAAGGGAAGCGCCCCCCGTGCTGGGAGAAGGAAGCGAAGCGAAAGCGAAAGCGCTCGCGCTCTTTCTCCGCGGGGCGAAGCTGCTATGGCTGCCGCGTGGGACCCCGTTGTGCAGCTCTGCAAGGTGGCCACTTGCTCCGTCTGCCGGGAGTATTTCTCGGACCCGGTGACTATCGCCGAGTGCTCGCACAACTTCTGCCGAGCCTGCCTGGCGCAGCTCTGGGGCAGCGCGGGCGCCGAGGCTTCGTGCCCTCAGTGCAAAGCAAAAGTTCGGAGGGCGACTGTCTTCGCCAACCTGCAGCTGGCGAGCATCGTCGAGGTAGCCCAGCAACTCCAGCTTCAGGGGGGCGAAAGGAAGGAGCGACTCTGTGCGAGCCACCAGGAGCCGCTGAAGCTCTTCTGCAGGAACGACGGGACTCCCATCTGCGGGGTCTGCAACAAGTCCAAGGAACATGAGGACCACAGGATAGTGCCCGTGGAGGAGGCTGTCTCCGAGTACAAGGTAGGGAATCGCTGTGCTCGGCTTTCCTCGGGGCAGGGAATGG
>NW_025335305.1:39476-83687 GCF_004798865.1 Varanus komodoensis
CAGCCGCGCAGGGCGGACTGAGCATGCCCGGGGTGAGGCAGGCCGCTGGCTGGCGGACATGGCATTGCGCCAGCAAGCGGGATTCAGCGACGGAAAAATGCCGGCAGACAGGCCCGGGCTGTTCCTCTGGCCATGCAGTGCGGGAAGCTCAGCTCGCTCCTAAGGCGACGCAGAGCTGCTGCTGTCCTGCTCTCCGACCCTCATTTGGCCTGGGGGGGGGGGGGGGGGGGGGGGGGGGGGGGGGGGGGGGGGGGAGGTGGTAAGGAAGCAGGGCCTGTGCGTTGCACCACCTCATGGCTGATCCCAGGCAGGTGCGTAAGGCCGCGGTTCCCAACTTTTTTGGTACCAGGAACCGGTTTCGTGGAAGACCATTTTTCCACGCACCGTGGGGGTGGGGGATGGTTTCAAGATGATTCAAGCAGATCACATGTAGTCTGCACTTTCTGTTATTATGACATTGTAAAATATCATGAAATAATTACACCACTCACTGCCTCAGCTCCACCTCAGATTTAGATTTTCATATGGAGCGCGCAACCTCGATCCCTCACACGGGCAGGTTACAGTAGGGTTTGCGCTGCTAGAGAATCCAGTGCCTGATGATCGGAGTGGAGCTGAGGCGGTGATGCTGGTGCTGGGGAGCGGCTGCACATACAGAGGAAGCTCTGCCTGCCTGCTGCTCACCTCCTGTTGTGCGGCCCGGTTCCTAACAGGCCATGGACCAGTGCCAGCCTGTGGCCCAGGGGCTTGGCCTGGCTTGCAACTTCCTAGCTTTGTGGAGGAGCTTGTACCAACATATGATAGCCTTAACACTGGTCTAAAATTGGCGGGTGATTATTTATTCCATTTCTATCCTGCCATTTTCTCTTCAAGGAACCCTGCATAATCCTCCTCCTCTCCACTTCATCATGGCAACAATTAGACTGAGAGTTGGTGACTGGCCTAAAATGAGTCAAAGAGTGCCATGACGACATACGTTTTACCCCCTCAATACCCCTGGTACCAGCCCAGCTCTCTCACTATGTCACTCAATAATTTTTCTCAGTTTTTCGATGACAACCAACGATAAACTTTCGTTTTCTGTCCAGGAGTTTTTCTGTTCACAGGTAGAAATTATGGGAATATACAAAGCACAAATCCTGAAGCAAAAAGCAGCCACAGAAAAGGAAATTCAAGACCTGCTGGTAAGTATCACCATTATTAGGAAGAAAACAACTATTGTAAACCACCCACAGAATCTGGCCATTGGGTTCTATAGAAGTGAAATAAATGATTAAAAAATATATGAGCAACAATGGAATGGACCTGCAGTAGGAGTTAAAGGAAAGAGCAAAAAACAACCAGCAGTCAGCTTTTCAAGTTACCTATCTTTGGGAATGATTTGCATTTAAAATGTCCATGGAAGGCCACTCTAGGAGCAGGTTCATGTATGTCTTTGAAGAGAGTCTTTCCTCACTGAATCTCAGTATTCACCAGTGAATACCACTGGTGCCCTTCCTACAGAATTCTCTTCCCCTGCTCCTGGTTGCTGCAAAGGCCGATTGTAGTTGGCCTGCTTTGCTTCCCTTTCCATTTGTTGCAGATGCATGCAAAGACAGAGAGGGAGAAGGCCTTGGCTGATTTCGGGCAGCTGCACCGCTTTCTGGAAGAGCAAGAGAAATGCCTGCTGCGCAACATGGCAGAGCTGCATAAGGCAATCCCGAAAGAAAGGGATGAGCCATGCTCTCCAAAGAACTCCCCTCTCTTGAAAGATTGATCCAGGAGTTGGAGGGGAAAAGGCAACAGCCAGCAAGTGAATTTCTGCAGGTAAGACCATGGCAGTCCATCCTGCAGAAGAAGGCAAGGATTGCCAGCGACCAGGCTTTTAATGCACAGAATTATGTGTGTGCCTTACTGGGGACTAGCCTGCTTTGGAGACTTCTGTTTAGGGTGAGCGGAATCTGTTGTCATTCACCCCCCTACTGTTTGCCTGATGCACATATTCTGGCCCTGGATGGGTTCCTATATAACCTACAGAGGTTGGAGATGCCCTGCTTCCTCACCCCCGTAGAGGAGGGCCAAGCTTTTGTTGCATAGCAGAGAAACTCTGCAGATATCTCCCCTCACTGATCAAAGATAGCAGCAGAGGTTTCCTCTCCTGGTGGTAGAAAGAGGCTGCCCTTCTCTACTGCCAAGAGTAGCTGCCTCTCCAAGTTTCTCTGTGCTGAGAAGGATGGTATAGATTTGGCCTCTGTGACGTGTTTTCGAGCTATCGTTCCAATAATTAGGACGTCTTGAACTAATTATATGTAAATCTATTATTTTTTCTGGACATCTGTTTATCATGCTTTTGAGGTTTATACTTAATGCTTTTGTTCAGTTAATGAATGAAAACTCTAGCTGTACTTTTGACCCACAGTAATAACAACAGGAATGATCTGTTCGTTCTTCGAAGAACCCCAAAGCCGAGTGACGGGGCTTTAACTCTTCAGATAGCATCTACGTCATCTTGACAATTATGTTTATGCCACTTACACAGAATTCATTGTGAACTTGCACAAATCTTAGCTGTAATGCAAGTATTATCTTTACATATTTACATTTTGAAATTCTTGATTATTTCTCATTAAACCATTGGCACTGCATTTCATAATAAGATTTCCTATACTGTTTCAAGAGAGCCAGGTTAGCAATTTCTCAACAGCCTTCCCAGCAACTCCAGGAATGCAAAAACAAGCCATTTCCTAAAAATCCAAGACACAGCACTGGTTGCCACCTGCCTCTGTGTGGGGAAACTCTGCTTTGATGTCAGGGTGAGGGGCTTTGGGAGGAGGGTCTCTCAGAAGACATCTAGCCCCTAGCAGCGAGCTGGAAAGTAATCTGGTGCCGAGGGATTACAAAATTTCATCCTCCTGCATGAAAATGAGGCACAGTTTGTGGGGAAAAGAAACGGCTACTGACTTGGGTCACAGTGTTCAATTTCGGGAGTAAGCCCTGCTGAACACACTTCAGATTAAGCTTGCGATGGGTTGGCTTTACTCCTGGCAGGACTGGAGAAGAGGTGGCCAACCTGTGGTTTTTGGATTGCGTCTCCTGTCAGTCCTAGCCTGTGTAGGCAGAAGTGAGAGAGGACAGGAGATGCAGTCCTGCAACCTCTGAATGGCCAGAACTGAATGTTCCCCTGCTGTGTGTTGTCCCTTCCTAGAACAACCCCCATAGCTTTGTAGTGGTACCCAAGGAGCATCCGGGGCTTGATTCCACGGCTTGATTCCAAGCTAAGGTAGAGGGCTGTGTGTGCAGTGGGTGAGGGAAGCCTGTGAAGTTTTTGGCAGCCATGAGACAGCAAAACTGTGTACACAACATTCATTGCACACCCCAGAGGGGAAATACTTTGTTTTTCCTTGGCCGATATTTGACATTAGCACCTTCCAGGTTTTCTGTTTAAGTAAGCTACCAAGCTCGGCTTTGCCTGTCTCCAGGATGGCTCCATTTTGTTTGATGACGTCTTTGTCTCAAAAGAATATGAGCCCATTTTGTAAAGGTTTACCACCTCCCATTTCACGAGTGCTTTGCCCTTTGGGGCCCAACTGCAGACTGCACCACCTGCTAGGGAGTGAGGGCTCTCCATGGGGTGACCTTGAGCAGTTATTGTGCTCCCTCCGCTCTTTCTTTCCTTTCTAGGATATTAGAAGCACCTGCGAGAGGTAAGTGGATCCCATGCACCTTCCTTCATGATCAGCAGAGTGGAAAAGCAGCAAAGAGCAGAGTGGCTGAGACACTTCCTGGAGAGAAAGAGAGTGAATAAAGAAGCAGGACACACCTTTTAGATTTGTCATTGGCTTATCTTACAAGTATTGGTTTTTAGCAATGCAATTCTGTGCAGCTGCCCTTAACCCCCCAAATTCAGGGGGTGTTCTGGGGAGGGCAGGAGGATCGCCTCTGCAGCCCCATTGCCCTTCAGAACACTTAGGCCAGGGGTCAGCAACCCGCGGCTCCGGAGCCGCTTGTGGCTCTTTCATCCCTCTGCTGCGGCTCCCTGTTGCTCCAAATATGCGTCACAACCGCCAATGTGCGACACACACCGGCACGCGATTTATTGAGCTTTTTGACCCCCGGTAGGCCAACCATGGATAAATCCAAGAAAAGAAAAGTTTCAGAAGAAAACAACGTTTAATGGTAGGTGGGCAGATTCATTTGCTTTCACTGCTGTCGAGACTGGTTTACCAGTATGCTTAGTATGTGGTGAGAAATTGGCAAACAACAAAAAGTCGAACGTTGCAGTCATTTCCAGAATAAACACACAGCCTTTGCTGAAAAATATCCAGATGGAGATGAGAGGAAAAAAAGCCATTTCGGAACTGATGCAGAAGGTTGATCTGTGCAAAAATCATAATTTAAGTTTGGCTTTTTATTTCATAAATACGAAGAGGACTCAAATAGACATTAAGTATTTTATTTGAAAGTAACCTTCAACCCAGTGTCTTTTTTTGGGGGGTTCAAAATGTTTTTGTTGCATGAAGAAATACAAATTTGTTTTCTCTGTAGCAGTTCATTGATTTCATAAATGCCACACACTATCATTTTTTTATACATAGCATAAAGGTAAAAAACAATATATGCAGTGTTATCTTCATTTCAGATGTCAAAAGGGTTTTGCGGCTCCTGGTGTTTTCTGAGGGAAATGGGTCCAAATGGCTCTTTGAGTGTTTAAGGTTGCCGACCCCTGACTTAGGGGATAAATCCCAGTCATCTCAGTGTTTTTAATCTGCTCATAAGGGAGGAGGCTGCGCCCCCGCCAGGATTTGTGGTGTCATGGTACAGCCTCTCCATTTCCCTGAATGCCCATAAACGTCCAGCATCAGAATAGGTTTTGAGATCAGGCCAGGACTCCAAAAAAAGCCTTGGTCCACCCAAGCAGCACCCAGCTGCCACAGGCTATACCCTAAGGATCAAACATACATGGTACATTTTCCTTTAAAATTGTTCTTAGCACTGCCATGCCTATTTTAAAAGCAGCTTAACTGGATTTTAGGGAAGAACACCTTCAAGAATTGTTGAAGTTGCAACAGTAGTGAGTGAGTTGGTGTAGAAGCTTAAATACATGTTCGTATATGTTGCAGACTAGCTGGATGTTTCTAGGGTTATCTGAATATTCCCTCTACTAGTCAGTTGTGATGGTTTATAGACTACAGTTAAGCTGATGTCTTGCTAGGCCAGGGCTAATTTCCCCCCTCTGGTAAAAGATTGTGACCCTAAGCTAAATGCAGAGAGCTTCCTATTCCCACTTTTGGGAGTAAGTAGGATATAATTAAATGTGAACAGTTAAGCAGTTAATTAAAAATGGAGGAATGTACTTCCTAGCAGCCTCTTATGCCTCACATGTATCTTGGTATCCTCTCCAGCCACTTCTTTTTCCTCCTGCCCGTAATTAGTTGTACCTTTTCCCCATTGAGAGAGAAAATGAGAAAAGCTCTGGAGGACACCAGTGTTGTCAAAAAGGCACTGCAGGCTCTGGGAGTGAAGGATCAGGAGTGCTCAGTGAAGGCCTTGTGTAGCACGCCTGGGAAGGGCTCCCAGGCAGCGTGAAGGCTAACAGAGGCCTGCAGAAATGCAGGTGCTGAGTGTCATTTAATAAGTTAACTTAAATGTATTGAAGGAAGGTCATATCATATAAAAAAGAGCAATATATAACGAGATCAGAAGAGGAAATTAAAGAATTAGAAAGTGTATAAAAAGTAGAGAAAACAAAATAATACTAGAATTAACAGCTAAAAGAAAATTACAAAATATTGAAATAGAACAAGTTCAAAGAAATCTAATCTAATCATGAGCCCTGGTCTACTTTTATTTATTCCATCGCACATGTGCCCAGTGTTGCCTGCACAGTAAGAAATAAGTTGGGTTCTGGGTTGCCACGCTTCCTCCCTCACACCTGCACTTTGGCACCGATTTTTAAAAAGTGATCCAGGAGATTACAGACCAGCTTAGCATCTGTTCTGAGTAAACTGCTTGATAGCATTACTAAAGAGCGTATCAGTAAGCACATGGAGGGACAAGCCCGGCTGAAAAAAATTGGCATGGCTTGGTCCCTCTAACTTATTGAGACTGTCATTATGCATGAAGATGGGGTGAGATTGTTTACTTGGACTTCCAAAAGGCTTTTGATAAAGTCTCTCACCAAATGCTGCTGAGCAAACTAAGCAGTCATGAAATAAAGGGTTGGGGAGTCCTCTTTGTTGTTGTTAGTCGCAAAGTCGTGTCCGACCCATCGCGACCCCATGGACAACATTCCTCCAGGCCTTCCTGTCCTCCACCATCCCCTGGAGTCCACTCAAGCTCACACCAACTGCTTCAGTGACTATCCAGCCACCTCATCCTCTGCCATCCCCTTCTTTTGCCATCTATTGTTCCCAGCATTAGACTCTTCTCCAGGGAGTCCTTCCTTCTCATTTGGTGGCCGAAGTATTTGAGTTTCATCTTCAGGATCTGGCCTTCTAAAGAGCAGTCAGGATTGATCTCTAGAACTGACTGGTTTGATCGCCTTGAGGTCCAAGGGACTCGCATGAGTCTCCTCCAGCACCACAATTCAAAGGCCTCAATCCTTTTGCGCTCAGGCTTCCTTATGGTCCAGCTTTCACAGCCATACATTGCAACTGGGGAAACCATAGCCTTGGCTATACGCAGTATTGTTGGCAGGGTGATGTCTCTGCTTTTTAGTACGCTGTCTAGATTTGCCATAGCTTTCCTCCCCAGGAGCAAGCGTCTTTTAATTTCTTGGCTGCAGTCCCCGTCTGCAGTGATCTTGGAGTCCAGGAAAATGAAATCTGTCACTACCGCCATTTCTTCCCCATCTATTTGCCAGGCAGTGAGAGGACTGGATGCCATGATCTTAGTTTTCTTAATGTTGAGTTTCAAGCCAACTTTTGCGCTCTCCTCCTTCACCTGCATCAAGAGGCTCTTTAGTTCCTCTTCACTTTCTGCCATGAGAGTGGTATCATCTACATTTCTGAGGTTGTTGATATTTCTTCCAGCAATCTTAATTCCAACTGGTGATTCATCTAGCCCCGCCTTTCTCATGATGTGCTCTGCATATAAATTAAATAGGCAGGGAGACAGCATACAGCCTTGCCGAACTTTCTCAATTTGGAACCAATCAGTGGTTCCGTGTCCAGTTCTCACTGTTGCTTCTTGACTCGCTGGCATATTGAGTGTAGCACTTTTACGGCATCGTCTTTTAGGATTTTGAATAGCTCAACTGGAATACTGTTGCCTCCACTAGCTTTGTTGTTGCTCAGACTTCCTAAGGCCCATTTGAATTCACATTCCAGGATGTCTGGCTCGAGGTCAGTGACCACCCCATCTCGGTTATCAGGGACATTAAGCTCTTTCTTGTATAGTTTCTCTGTGTAATCTTGCCACCTCTTCTTAATCTCTTCTGCCTCTGTTAGGTCCCTGCCATTTTGGTCCTATATCATGCCCATCTTTGCATGAAATGTTCCCTTCATCTCTCCAATTTTCTTGAAGAGATCTCTGGTCCTCCCTATTTTATTGTTTTCTTCTATTTCTTTGCACTGTTCATTTAAGAAGGCATTCTTATCTCTTCCATCTTTCTCTTTCTCCCCTGCCTTTTGCTTCCCTTCTTTCCTCAGCTATTTGTAAAGTTTCCTCAGACAGCCATTTTGCTTTCTTGCATTTCTTTTTCTTTGGGATGGTTTTAGTTGCTACCTCTTGTACAATGTTACGAATCTCCGTCCATAGTTCTTCAGGCACTCTGTCTATCAGGACTAATTCGTTAAATCTATTTGTCACCTCTACTGTATATTCATCAGGGTTATGATTTAGGTCATACCTGAATGGCCTAGTGTTTTTCCCTACTTTCTTCAACTTAAGCCTAATTTTTGCAGCAAGAAGCTCATGATCTGAGCCACAGTCAGCTCCTGGTCTAGTTTTTACTGACTGTATAGAGCTTCTCCACCTTTGGCTGCAGAGCACATAGTCAATCTGATTTCTGTGTTGACCTTCTGGTGATGTCCATGTGTAGAGTCATCTCTTGGGTTGTTGGAAAATAATGTTTGCTATGACCATCGTATTCTCTTGACAAAATTCTACCAGCCTGTGCCTTGCTTCATTTTGTACTCCAAGGCCAAACTTGCCTGTTATTCCGGTTATCTTTTGGCTTCCTACTTTAGCATTCCAATCCCCCATGATGATACGGGTATCATTTTTTTGGTGTTAATTCTAGAAGGTGTTGTAGGCCTTCATAGAACTGGTCAACTTCAGTCTCTTCAGCACCAGTGGCTGGGGCATAGATTTGGACCCCTGTGATGTTGAATGGTTTGCCTTGGATTTGAACTGAGATCATTCCGTCATT
Organism: Varanus komodoensis; assembly: GCF_004798865.1. Classification (NCBI taxonomy): domain Eukaryota; kingdom Metazoa; phylum Chordata; class Lepidosauria; order Squamata; family Varanidae; genus Varanus; species Varanus komodoensis. The sequence continues at coordinate 47,827 of NW_025335305.1, forward strand.
TTGGAGATTCTATCCCAGTACTACTTTCCTACTCTTTTATTGACTATGAAGGCTACTCCATTTCTTCTGAGGGATTCTTGCCCGCAGTAGTATACCTGATGGTCAACTGAATTAAATTCACCCATTCCTGTCCATTTTAGTTCACTGAGTCCTAAGATGTCGATGTTCAGTCCTGTCATCTCTTGTTTGACCACATCCAGTTTGCCTTGATTCATGGATCTTACATTCCAGGTTCCTATGGAGTACAGACTTTCCTTTCACCACCAGATACATCTGCAACTGAGTGTCCTTTCGGCTTTGACCCAGTCGCTTCATTCTTTCTGGCGCTACTAGTACTAGCCCTCCGCTCTTCCCCAGTAGCATATGGGACACCTTCTGACCTGAGGGGCTCATCTTCCGGCGTCATATCTTTTTGCCTTTTGGTACTGTCCATGGGGTTTTCATGGCAAAGATAGTGGAGTGGGTTGCCATTTCCTTCCAGGGGAGTCCTCTTATGGATCACTAATTGGTTAAAGACCAGGAGACAGAAGGTGGGAATAAACAGCAATTTTTCCCAATAGAGGGATGTAACCAGAGGGGCCCCACAGGGTTCCCTATTAGGACCAAAGCTTTTCAACCTATTCAGAAATGATCTGGAATTAGGAAGAAGTAGCAAAGTGGCCAAGTTTGCTGATAATTACGAACTATTTAGGATGGTCAAACCATAAGGGATTGTGAGGAACTCCAAAGGGACCTCTCCAAGCTGGGAGAATGGCACTCAAGAAAGCGTAGAGTAGTGCATGTTGGGACAAAAAGTGCTTATTGCAGGTTTACCTTTACACAAATCTTTGGTGCAACTGCGGTTGGAATATTGGATTCAGTTCTGGGTACTTACCTGAAAAAAGGCATATGGAAAAAGTACAGAGAAGGGCAACAGAAATGATTAGGGGGCTGCAGCAGCTCCCCTAAGAGGAATGGTTACAACTGAGACAGTTAGCTTAGGAAAAAAGTCAACTAAGAGGAGACATGATAGAGGTGTGAATTATGCACTGAGTGGAAAAAATGGAGAGGGAGACATTTCTCCCTTCTTCCTTCTCCCATAACACTGGAACCAGGGTCAACTGATGAAACTGTTTGGGGGAAGGCTTGGGACAGACAAGAGGTGCTTTTTCACATGATGTATAGTCAGACTGTGGAATTTGTGCCACGGGAAGCGGTGATGGCTGCCAATCTGGATGGCTTTAAAACGGGATTGGACAGCTTCATGAGGGAGGCGGCTCTCCGTGGCTACTAGCCCTGCTGGCCAAGTGCTTCCTCCTTCACCCTGAGCTGCACGCCCCAGTTGCTGAGGATCTTGGGCAGGAGGAGGCTTTGCATCCCTCCTGCTTGAGGGGTCCTGTGGCGGCTCATTTGCCACCGTGCGTGTGCAGTGCTGGGCTAGACGGCCCTTTGGTCTGGCCCAGCATGACTTGTGTTTGTGGTTCCCCTTGGGCTGGGCCTTACCAGCTGGAGGTGGTACTGAGGGATTTCAGGAGCAAACCTGACCTGAAGGAAGCCTGCCAGTCCTTGCGGGAAAACAGGCGTGCCTGGCATAGCCATGGTGATGGTTGGGGCACTCACGCCAGCCAGCCCTGCCAGCACTTGCGAGCACTCGGGGCCTACCTCTGGCGCTCTCTCTCCCTGCCACCACTCAACTAAGGTGAGCATGCTTCCTCTGCAGGTCAGGTGTGTTACCTGTGAGTGGGCCACCTGTGGGGCAGCCTCGCCACCAGTCTCGGCTGACAAGCTTGTAGCTGGTCCTCCCCTCCCAGACTGCGTGGTGTGTACCACACCCCTCTTGCTCTGATTGGTGTTTCAAGGGCTGTTGCAGGGATATATTAACTGCTACGGTGAGAAGGTCAGAGATTCCATGCTTGAGCTCTTTAGGGACTTTAGGATGGATACCATCTGTTGGACAACTCATCTAATCTGACCCTAGGAGGTCTCCAGTGTGGCTGCGTCTGAGATGTGGAAGCTGTGACAGACGATAGAGCTATATTGTTGGCTGGAGGAATTTTCTCCCACTGGATGTCCTGTCCTGTCCTCCTCCTGTAGGCTTGGTTTGCCCTGCTGTCCTCCAGCGAGCCTGAAACGCACCCTGAGCCACAGGTACACCATCTGCTTTGGCCTCAACTCCACCATGTGTGAATGGGGAAGATGGAGCCATGTGCCCCATCTCCCTGGAGTACCTGGTAGACTGAATCTACAACTTACGCTGGGCCAGTCTCACTGGCAGCTGTGAGAAATAGGAATATCTGGAGGGCTTAGCCAAGATCTACAAAGGGAGTATCAGCCCAAATTGGCAGCTAGCCTCAAAAAGGGAGGAGGGATGCCAGGGAAAGCTTGACCTATTTTGCAAAGAAGATAGAGGCTTGGCGAGTGTGGTTTGTATGAATTCCTCACAAGAGAATGCACATTACGCTTACTCCAGAAGATGCTGTTCAACAATAACGGTATTTCATGCCGTCTGCAGCTGAGGGGAACACCGGTCTCGCCCCACTATCAGCCCCCAGACTTCTCAGTCCAGCTAAGAATTCCGTCTTCTTAAAAGAACAGCAGCGCTAAACAGTAACTTGGCTTGGAATTTTGCTACTTTCTGGGAAAGGCGTGCAGTATTTTTATAACACAAAGGGACACATAAGCAACCTTTTTCTGCCAGGATTTACCTGAATTTTCCCAACAATAGTCAGGGTGAGGCAGCCAGGCATTGCACGCAGTTACAGGCTCTTATGCCCCCCTTTTAAAAAAAAAGGATTGCTGAAAGAAAGAACAAAGAAGCAGAGTTATGAATATTCCCCAAGCAGCTTCCAGGCAGCAAGAACAAACCCATGTGGACATGACGGAGGCAGGTTTTAAGCGAGTCGAAAGGGTTCGGCTGCACGGGCTGAGAGGGCTCGTGATTCGTTGTATTTCCCCGTGAGCAGCGCAGGCCGCAGAGCCCGCACAGCCACGCCGATGGCGCCCCCGCGACCGCAGCGGGGCGCGGCTGCTCCCGGGCGCTCCGTGCGGTGCAGCGCCGCCCAGCGGTGGCTCCAGCGCAGGACTCTCCGCAGAAAGGCGCCGCTCGGGCTGGACGGAAAGCGAAAGCCACCGCCGCGGACCAGCCCCGGGGAAAATGAAACCAGCGCTGTTGTCTCGCCTGCGCTGGGGCACGGCCATGGCTGCGGGCAGGGGCGCCGTGCAGGACCTCTGCGATGAAGTGACCTGCCCCATCTGCCTGGAGTACTTCAAGGACGCCGTCACCGTGGCCGAGTGCGGGCACAGTTTCTGCCGAGCCTGCCTGCCCCAGTGCGGGGGCAAGGCGGGCGGAGAGGCCTCCTGCCCTCAGTGCAGGGGGATCTTCCGGCGAAGCAGCCTCCTGCCGAACCGGCAGCTGTCGAACTTCGTGGAAATAGCCAAGAAGCTGACGAGCGCGGGGGAGGGAGGAGAGGGGCGCTTCTGCGAGAGGCACTGGGAGCCCCTGAAGCTCTTCTGCGCGGACCACGGAGCCCCCGTCTGCCTGGTGTGTTGCAGATCCAAGGAGCACGAGGGGCACAAGCTGGTTCCTCTGGAGGAGGCGGCCCGAAAGGACGAGGTAGGAAGCAAGCCCTTGCGACTCCTGCGAGTGGATTCCGTGCGAGGGGTTCCCTGGAGCAATCAATTCAGAAGCAAAGGGGTTCCCTTTGGGGGGAGGTTAAGGCATTCGCAGCTTTTTAACTTAGAAAAGGCTTTATCATCTGCTGGGACGGGGAGAGGAAGATGATGGTTTCTCTTCCCCGGGACAAACGGCACCCCCCCCCCCTTTTTAGCAATACTGGAACCGGGGTATCTTCCAGGTGAACCGCACTTCCTCCTGGGTGAGCAATGACCCAGCAAACTGTAGCTTACACAGCGAGGTTTCTAAATTGGGACCCCTTGAATTTTCTGTGCTAAAACCCCGCAATGCTGCTCTCTGTGGCAGGATACCAAGGGGGCGAAATTTCCCCCCAGCCAATGCTGGCCTGTAAAAGAAGCGCGGAGTCTGGTATATTTTGTCAGTAAACAAGATCGCTCTTCTAGCCATGAGCCCTGGCCTGCGCTGTGGGTGATAATTCGGTCTACAGGTGCTTCCACTGGAAACCTATCTAAGAGATTTCTTTCACACTTTTTATTACAAGCATAATTACAAGATTATCAGAAGATAATCCCAAAGTAGGATACAAACAATAAAACACGGTAAAACAGTACAGCATGGTCCCAAAGTGTGTGGGAGGGCAACAAGGAAACTAACAGAGAAATAAAAGCAGTTTACATTATGCAGCAAAGGAAAAGGTTTAACCTAACCCTTAGCAAACAGATACTGTAGATCTTTTATTGCTGCCATAAACATGTAAGCGTTGGCACAGTTACTGGTAACTGACATGTGCGGAAGGGAGTGAGTGATTCAGTGTTTTATGCAACAGTGACCAGGAGCCTGAGAAGATGGAAGTTCAAAACTGCCCCAGGATGTGCTTGCGATTGTGGAAATGGCTTCCATGACAACCCCCCCCCCGCCCCTTTTTGGAAACTGACAGACACCTTCGAGATGCTTTCAAGTGCCCATGGAGGCCAGCATTGATAATCCTTTTGGCAACGAACCATGAAAATGCTTTAAAAAAAATTATCACCACCTTGTCACAATTGCAGATGTTATTTGTTTGTTAGTTAGTTTATTATACTGCCCAATAGCTGAGGCTGTCTGGGTGGTTAACAAAAGTTAAAAACACACAAACAACAAGAAATAACATAAGGCAATAAAAACACAGCACGTGCAACTGAATCAGCACAGAGGCATAGCAGTAGTACGAGATAAAATGCAATATTGAAACTAAAGTTTAAATGTTACCTGTTAAAATACTGAGAAAATTAAAAGGTTTTCACCTGGTGCCCGAAAGAATATTGCAGGCACACCTCTTGGGGGAGCTCATTACAGAGATGGGGGGCCACAACCAAAAGGCCCTTCTCCTGATAGCTACCTTCCTCACTTGCTTTGGAGGATCTTCCCAGTGACAGACCCCCCCGCCCCAAATGACCCCAGAATCCAGGTAGGTACATATGGGAGAGGGCATTCCTTCAGTTAACCTGCCCCCTGGCCATTTAGGGCTTTGAATGTTAATATTTGCACTTGGAATCCGAGGGTCATTACGGTCAAAGTGCTGTGCAAATTCATCACAGCAAGCCACCAAGAGCACCACAATTTCTTTCTCTGGCCCACTTGGGAAAACTCTGCTGGGTCACACTGAGAAGATGCCATGATGGCGGAAAAGAACTGCCTCTTTGCCACCTCCAGCCGCACAGAGCAGGCTCAAGAATGAGCTCTAACCCGTGCTTGATCAGGCTCCACTCAAGTGCAGTTATGCAAGGGGGCAATGAGGATCCTGGGGTGTTGCCTGCCAGAAGAGTCCCACTGAGGCTGCGAGTAAATTTAATCCCACTTTGGAACCATTTGACCGCTGTCGGATGGTGAGCTGTCAAGCGTTCGAAAGACATAGGCAGCCTGTGTTTGCTCAAGTGGAGCGCAGCATGATTTACTCTTGACTCTTTGCCTGCTGCTCAAAGACACAGGAAGACTCTGCAAGCAGGCGAAGGGACTGGACAACTCCCAGGAGAGAAACTGGCCGTTCCATGCCAGCAATAATTTGTCCTGCGGGCGATTCCTGCAAATTGTGTGATGGGAAGAGTCAGCCTGAGGCATGTAGAAACGCAGATTTGGTGCCTGTTGATCCTTTAGGTCATCTCAGTGGCCTTTCTGGAAAGCTTGAGGAAGGTTGTGTTTGCCCTTTACCTTGGAAGGGGTGAAGGGAGAATGCGCATTGCTCGGCTTCTCTTTCTCAACATTCATCTGTATACTGAGTAAACCTCTAAAGAGTAACCCAAGTTAACCCAACTTATTATTTCCTCCTTAGGAACTGATCTCCAGCAGCTTGGAGCTTCTGAGGAACGAACAGCAACACATTTGGAAGTATAAAGATATGAGAGAAAAGGAAAGCCAAGACTTGCTTGTAAGAGTTATACTGCTAATAAGTACAAAGTAGAGGAACCAGGGACAGTGTTCACACGACACAATAGGCAGGGGTTGCTTGTCATGCAGTCTGAACCCAGCCGGCCTTGGAAAATGAGCAGCAGCTACAGAACGAAATCATGAATGAGAGGGGTGGGGTATGACTTCCTTTGCAACAGGCTCTTTCAAGAACTGCAAGCCCCAGAGTTCCTTAGTTCCTGTTGGCATTTCCTAGGCATTGGCAGGAGTATCCGACAAAGTTGGGGGTTGAATGACACAAGGAACTAGCTACAGGGAGTTCTTGTATCATGTGAACCAGCACTGCTTTGTTGGCGACATACAGGTATGTGAGAGGATGTCACACGGAGGTGGGTAGAGACCTGTTTCCCCTGCAGAGGAAGGCAGGACGTGCTCCAACGGAGCAAATCTCAGGGAGCCAAGGTTCCATTTGGATGCCAGGAAGCACTTCCTGACAGTCAGGACCCCGAGGGTGTGGAATGGGCTTCCACAAGAGGTCGTTGAGGCCCCATCGGTGCGGGTGTTCAAGGATAGGCTGGACGTGCACATGGTGGGCATGTCGTGAGCAGAGCAAGCTGGAGCCGGGCGTCAGACTAGATGGCCCAGGAGACCCCTTCTGACGCGCTCTGTTTCTACGTTTCTACTTCCTCAGGGTAGATAATGTGGCGGCCACGAGCTACCCTGATAACCCAAGCCTTTAGCAGGGGTTGTTGGAACCACGATGGGTTGTTGTGTTGTCTGATCACAAGAGACCGAGTCCTGTTGTGGGTGGCTGGAAGTAGCTTGTCAGCCACGCAACAGGAGCAACAGCGACTCCTGCTGCACCTCCGCCTCGCCAGTGCAGCCGCTAGTGGCGGCCCTGCACAGATGCCCAAGCAGCCTTTGGAAGCGTCCCTGGCTCACCACCTTTTTCCTCAACTCAGAAATGTGCACGAGCGTCTTAGCGATTCCTTTCGGTTGGGACGTGTGCTCATCTTTTGCAATTGTGGTAGATCAGCTGTCCAAGGCAATGGCAAGAGACAAGGAACTTGGCCAGACGAGACTGTGCCTAGGCTGCTTTGTACACACCTGCTGAATGTTGCAGGTGAAACGGGGGTGAAAGGGGTGGCCACAAGATCCTCCTCCTTCGCAAGGTGATCCTCTGGACTCCAAGGACTGCCCTGACAGTTCTCAGTGGCCCCCACATTTTTGGCAAATGCGGACAACTACCCTATATGCAGTTTTATCATGCTGCGTTGCTTGTCTGTTAGCTGCACTTCTCTCCCTTTGGAAAAGACCATGTCCTAAGACGGGGGAACACTATAAGACTCAGGGATATCTGGTCCCCCAGGAGCTGGTGCTGCTGATACAGTTTAAAAGCCCCAAAGCATACTTGGTTGAGGCCCTCTTTTCCCCTCCATTCCAAACAATGCAAGGCCTGTCTTTCTCCCCTTTCCACCGGCTTGATGAAGAAACAAACAAAAGTCCAGAAGAAAAGGGCCACGGCGTTGTTCAGAGAGCTACACCAGTTCCTGGAGAGACAAGAGGAGCTTCTGCTGGCCCAGATGCAGGAGGTGGAGGAGGAGATCACCAGGGTAAAGGAGGAGATCATGGCCAGATTCTCCAGGGAGCTTTCCTTTTATGAAAATATCATCAGGAAGGTAGAGACAGAGAGGTCTCTGCAGCCAGCAAGAGAACTCCTGCAAGTAAGAGAGCCGCTCCTGTCCATTCCGGTGCCAGGTGAGGGGGAGGGGCATTCCTGCTTGGGCTTTGTGGGGGTGTGCACAGCGCCAGGCCCAGGGCCAAAGGCAGCCCCCCAAGGGTCCCACTGCAGTCCTTTGAAGTTCCAGTAGGCCACACACCCCTTCCGGCCCCACTCACTTTCCTCCAGCCATGAATCTCTGGGTTGCTTCCTGGATTTTATGTGGCTTTCCCCATGGAAATGCCTCTCCTAACCCTAAGTCTTAGTTACCGGTTGGAAAAACCGTATGGCGCAACATGCTGGTATTTTTGGCCAGCCCAGCTTGCCCTTTGCTAGAGTTCGCCTCCCGTCAGCTTTTCCAAAGTGGAATTTGGCCATCAGGTGGGGAGGGGTTCTGCACCCCCTGTGAATGTTGCAGAAGGTCTAAGCGCCCATCCCTCCTCTGCCAAAGTGCTGACCCCCCGCGGGCGATTCTTGTTCCCCCGGAGACAGAGTGCCCTTAATGGCCCTGTGCAGACCTTCTCCCCTGGAAGCGAAGGTGGCAGGTGGCCCTGAGACTGTTAGAGGTTGGCCCTCACCTGCTTCTCAAGAAGTGTGTACAAGGCAGCGCCCTGTCAGCTGGGCCTGGGATGGTCCAAGCATCACACTCTCCCGGACTGATGGGTCTTCACAGGGTGGTCCGCATGATTTGCATTCACGAGTTCCTTGTTTTCTTTCTTTCTTTCTTTCTTTCTTTCTTTCTTTCTTTCTTTCTTTCTTTCTTTCTTTCTTTCTTTCCCCTCTAGGATGTCTTAAGCATCTTCGAAAGGTAAGTGGAACCCACTCCTTTCCCTTCATAATGCAATGTGGGGCAGCATCTGGAATGGAGAGTGCAGCTTTCCAGGCTCCAGGACAGGGTGGACCGTGTCCCAGGGGAAATCGGGGCCTTCAGGTGGTATCGTGGCATCAGTGCTGACACGGATGCGATGCGAGGGACACAAGTACCATCTGCCAGCCCACTCAGGCTTCCCTGTTTCCTACTAGCTTCGTTTAATTCCCCCAGGGAGGCGGGGAATGCATTGTGCCAGCAACCAGGTTTGTTCGTTCTTGTTATGTGAAGTGTTTTGGGGCAGCTGGATCTTGAGGGGGCAATGGAGGCCCATTCACTTGACAAAAATCTGCCTCTGGTGGAGATGAAAATGACTGGAACTGGCATGTTGGTACAAATCAGTACAGCTGTCTGTATTTTGGGAGCTGAATTGTCCTCCCAGAATAGAATTTTATTTGGCCCATCTAAAAACTTGGTAGCCCCCTCAGCTGGCCAGTGAGGTATTCTGACACCCGGTGCTATGATGGTGGCCTGACCCAATCCATTCCATGCTCCTTCCCTGGTTCTGTGGGGCCCTCCTGAAGTTACTCATGCGAGAGCAGGAGGTGGAAGGGGATGCCATGTCCCTGACCATGTTTTCCTGGTCATATATTCTGTGTAGCCTAAAGTGCCTGATCCTGCCTAATCTTGGAAGCTAAGCAGGGCCTGGCTTGGTTAGACTCTGGATGGGTGACTTGAGTGGATCATTCTGTGATTATTGTTGTAAACTGCCTAGAGAGCTTTGGCTACAGGCAGTGTAGAAATTTTAATAGTAATATTCCCCTGAACTACAGCCTAGAGGCAAAGTTGCCATTGTAAGGAAAACTTGGCTTCCCCCTTTCTCCTCTCTGCATCCCCCTGTTAACATCTAGAGTAAGACATCAGGTGACACGATGCAGCAACACATGGCGTGGCACCGCACTCCACCTCCGGGGCCGCCTTCTGGGAGCCGCCTCTGAGGACGGGCCGATTGGCACCTGCCAGGGTCTTCTCAGTGGTGGCCCACAGACTGCGGTTAAAGAGCAAGCTCCCCCCGAGGCCCACTGCAGCTGGCTCTGTTAGCAGGTCGGGACACTCCTCTGTGCCGAGGCATTTAATGCTTCCCTGGCATTTGGTATGTTTGCAATCGCCTCATTTATTGGAGGTATCGGATATGTACATTTCCATAAATGGCTTTGAAATTTCATCAAAATGGGCATTGAATTTTATGCTGCTTTAATTCAATCTGTACAGTGTGTTGTTGCTTTTTATGAATTGTCGCTAACCGCTCAGGCAACCGGGTAGTATATAAATGGAATTCTTCCTCCTCAGCATCTTCATCGAGCTCTGAGTGTCAGCCCATGCCGTAATGGAAGCAGGGGACACCTCTGAGCGCGATGGCGTTGTGCGATGCATCTTCTTTCTCTAGACACGGCTGGGGGGGGACCTGGGGTGCTGCTCCTTTTGCTCTGAGCTGTGACCTCCTAGGAATTATCATCAGGGAGCAGGAAGAAACCTCTTTGGTTGGCATTTTAATGCAAACCCACGTGATTTCGCCCTTTGAGACCAATAAGTGAGCTTTCCCCAAGCTCGCTTTTCCAGAGGTTTACGACAACCACCTGACTAGGGATGTGGGGGGAATTCAGTTTGGGAGTGGGAATCCATTGGAGTTGGCTCACCAAACTCCAGCCTGCTTTCTCTCCTCCCGAAATCTTCCTGAAATCCATTTCATGGTGAGCAGTTGTGTGAACATCCAGTAGAACGTGGCTTCAAGCACAGTTCCGCTTCCACACGCAGGACTTCCTGACTGCTGGAGCAACACGACAGTGGAACCCGCTGCCCAGAGAGAGGTGGGGGCTCCCCCACACTGGAGACGTTCACAAAGAAATTGGTGTAACTTGGTCTCCTGCAACAGCAGGGGGTTGGACTCGATGGCCTTCATGGCTCCTTCCAACTCATCTATGATTCTGTGATTCTGTGGCTTAGAAGCTTTGCATATTTTTTGTGCAAAGATTTGCATAATTTGCACATTTTGTGCGAAGAATGATGTACTTTCTTTAAGTTGCACAAAGAATTACATACTTTGTGCAAAGAATATGCTAGCATTTATGGACCTGATTTCAGCTCAGCTCACATCCCTGACAGGGCCAGGCATGGGAAAGACGTCTGGTGAGCACGAGAGAGACAAATGCCAACCTGATTTTTGCATCCCTGTTCCTGACCATTGGCTGGGCATAATGGGAAACGAAATAACACATTTCTTCCCTTTCCCTGAGGAGGGTTCCTGGAAGACCAAGCTAAGGGCCAAGTCAGTGGCAACCCAGGTCTCCTCCTGGCTCCCTGGTCATACCGAGAACCAGCAGAGCCTTCCGCCTGCCGCATCTCCCACCCTCACTGCTTTCTGCGCCTGCCTGCACCTCTGGGATTTCTGTTGTCTTCTGCCTTCCTCCTCTGTGCCCTCTTTTTCTCCATGTGGGAATTCTGGATTGGATAGACGGTGGGCTCACGCGGTTTCTCTCCACCAGGAAAGAGGAAATGGTGACACCTGGAGGTGCTGTATTTTTTCCTTCTGCTCTGAAGTGGAGGATCTGGGACATCTCTGACATAGCTCTTATGTTGGAGGGAGTCGCAAAGCAGTTGAAAGGTAATGGAAAAGGACTGCAGGGACGGGGATGCTAAAAGTTACAGTGGTCCTGGCAGGAGTCTTGTTCCTAGTTGCAACCACAAAAGAAATGGCTACGGCATTCCAGCCCTTTCCCTGAATTTCCAGCTTTCATCCCCTCCCGCAGCCCCAGCAATCTTCACTGTTATCCAAGCAGGAGCCTCCCTGCCTCCGGACGCCATGAGCCCCCTTGGGGACCACCCTTCCCAGGCCACGGGGGGCTTGGAAGGACTACTCTGCAGGACTGTTCAGACCTCTCCTCACCATCTCCCACCATGTTCTCTCTGCAAGGCCTTTTCAGTCACCAGGTGGGCAAATTTTGTCCGAATGCAGCTAAGATATCAGTTCCCTACCCAGCAGCAAACCATGCGTTCCCTTCCCGGGTTGTCCGCGCTTAACAAGCCATGGTGCGTTAGCACAGGTAGGTTCAGACGATACAATAACCCACCTTCAACAACCCATGGTTCATCAGCCACCCCCACTGAAGCCATACTCAACCCTGGGTGTGGGTTATCGGGATCTGCTCAGGGAAACAGTGAATGAGAGTGGGGTGGAGACCCCCACTTGGAGTAACCGGGAGCGGCCCGTGACCCCTGGGCCTTGTAGTGAAGTTCACGGCTCCAGCTATTTCGTTCGTGGTTATGAAAGGGCAGTGGGGAATGAACAGGTGACCATTCATCTTCAGATGAGTAGAACTGCCAGCTTGGGGGGAATCCACGCCCTCTCCCCTTGCCCCCAGCCACTGATCCTTCAGTGGCTTCTCAGCTGCTCTGCGGTACTCTAGGAGGCCGAAATGCCTCTCGTGAGGCTTAGTTACTCGTGGCAAGAGCTTCAAAGTGCTGCTATTAAGCAAAAAACATTCGGCTTCATCCTTTTCACCATCCGCCTGCTCAGTTTGTCTTCAGCCCCACCCAGCCCTGGATTGTGGCCCCTGAGAGCTTCTCTGCAAAGGAGCGGCCTTGGGCACCCCTGATCTGACGGGTCAGCAAGGAGTAGATCTCCTCCTGCCCCCGTGTTCTGGCAAAGGATTGGAAGGTGCTTGGAGTAACTGGCAAGCCCGCCATGACAAGCATCATTGTTTGCAAATTGTGACATTCCTAAGAACTGATGCTACCGCACAGGGCCAGCTCCAGGGCTCTCAGGAGAGGAGCAGACAGTGGCCCACCTCCCCTGTGAACCTTCCTTCTCCGCTCCATCAGCAGCCGCTGCTTTGCTCCTCATCCCCTTTCTCATCGCTGCTTCCACTTGACTGCTAGACCAACAGGGCTGCATGCAGAAGGATCCCGATTGGATCTCCAGGTAGCGCAGAAAATAATCTTGCCAGAAACACTGGAGATGAAACCCCAGACATTCTGCTGCTGGTTAGCAATTGGTTGAGATAACACAATGGTTGTTCAACTGTAGGTTGTTGCGGAGATGTTGTCTGCACCCAGCTCACGAATAAGCCATGGCTTGTTAACCGCAAGAATGCATGAAGAGATCATATGCCTTGTTGTTGGGCTCTCAACTGTGGGGGGCTCACCATGACTTGTTGTTTTGGCCGGGTTCAGACAACACACAAACTCACATTGCAGCAGCTGCCCGCACTCAGCCTTGGAGTGGGAATTATTGTGTAGCCTGAAACCAGTCAGAATCAGTAATGATGGGCCAGATGGACCAGGCCTGACTCAGTGGCAGTTTTCCATGCTCCTGTGCCATTATTTTAATTCCTTCTGTTCCCAAAGTTTAGAAATGTGTGTTTTTGCTTATGTAACTAAAATCACATCACCCATGCACAAAAGGGAAGTATTATCAGGCTTCAAGGTATCCCATAGAGAAATACAAAAAGTGTTTAGGAAAAAATACTAAGGAGTAGGGGGAAAAGCCAATGGGGACAACATATGGAAAGTTGACTAAGAGTGGGCAGCAGGATACATGGATAAACCGTCTGAAAATATTGGGTGTTTCTACTGAATATTAAGAAAACAGAAATCAGGTCCGCAGAAGAACTACAAAACTCTACTGTTACACAGAAACATAGAAATAGAGTGAGTCAGAAGGGGTCTCCCGGGCCATCTAGTCTGACCCCTGGCTCCAGCCAGGTCCACTTATGACATGCCTACCATGTTGGTGATGAAGAAGTGAGAGATTTCACCTACCTCAGTGCAGTCACCAGTTCTCTCCAAGAAGTTTGAAGAAGTTTGAGTCTTGGAAGGGACATCAAGTGTTAAGGACCTTTTACTGGAAGCCAAGGTCAAGATCATCCAAACTAATGCATTCTCAATCACAGTGTATGGGTGTAAAAGCTGGCCAGTGAAGAACACTAATGAGAAGAAATCAGTGTGTTTGAAACATGGTGCCTGAGGAGAGCTTGCAAATACTTGGACCGACAGAAGACAGACAGGTGGGTCCCAGGTCCAGTCAAGCCAGAGCTGCCCCTGGAACAAAAGTTAACAAAGCTGAGGCTGTCATACTTTGGTCACATCGTGAGAAGGCAAAGTCAAGGGCAGAAGAGGAAAGGCCAAATCAGAGACGGAGTGACTCCATGAAGGAGCCCACAGCCTTGAACTTGGAAGAGCTGAGCAGGGTTGCCGTAAGATGACTTGATGGCACATAACAACAAAAACCGAATCCTCCTTTGGAAGTAGAAAAACAACAGCACCTATTCAGTATTTAATTTAGCCTTGTTCCAAGATTTATCATTGGCATTGTTAATCCCTCTTTGCTTTGTTTTCTCAGATGGGCTGCTTTCTGGACTTCAGCTGCAGAAAGGTAATTAGTTCCTGAATCTGGTATGCAGAGGCAGGCATGTAAGTAGCTGCTTCTCTGGTCACCTCAGGTGAATAAGGATCTCCTCCAGGCGACCAGGCAGGAGCTCACCCTCTACTCACCTGACCGGAGGTACCCTCAGTTTCCATATAGGAAAGAAATGGCTGTTTCACAAAGCAGCCTGCCAAGAATTAGGTATCTTGTTCTCTCCTGACTGATCTTCCTCACAACGAAGAACAGAGCATGTGCTTCACAAATGTATTTACTTCTGTTAAGCTCTCTGGAAGGACAGGAGAGGCAAGAACTGAACGTTTAAATAACCACCCGAGTCATGGTGATAGAGGTGTGTTTTTGCCCTTGTCAAGGCCTTTCCTGAGATTTCATGCCCACTCTTTGTGGAAAGCATGAAGGGAAGAGAGCATATTCTGTGCTAAGAGTTGGAATGCTCCTAAGAGTTGGAATCAGGTGGCTTTCAGGTGGCTTGTGGTATATTTCGGCTCAGGGCCTCCTGCCACCCCTGGGTGACTGTGTTTTCTTTTCCTCTCCTTCTCTCCCACAACTGTCAACACAGCCAACATCACTCTGGACCCCAACACAGCTCACCCCCAGCTCATCCTGTCTGAGGATCTTAAGAGTGTAAAATTGGGAGAAGGCCCTCAATGTCTCCCCGACAGTCCGGAGAGGTTCGATGCCCAGGCGAATGTGCTGGGCCAGGAAGGATTCATGGCTGGAAGACATTTCTGGGAAGTCATCATTGATCATAAGAAGGAATGGGCAGTGGGGGTCGCCCAAAAGACTGTGAGGAGAAAGGGCGAGATCGGCCTAATTCCCGAAGAAGGAGTGTTGGCAATGGGGAAATGGGGTGGTGACTATCAATTCTCGACCCCACCTCATTCCCTCCCTCTGTCCCTTGGCAAGAGGTTAGAGAAGATCCGGGTGTCTGTGAATTGTGCCGTGGGGCAGGTATCGTTTTTTGATGCTGGCAGAGCAGCTTTGCTCTATTCAGAAGCCATCCTCTCCAGGGAGACCCTTCACCCCTTCTTTTGGCTAGGCCCCAAAGCCACGCTCAGACTCTGTCCTTAGGGCAGCTCAATCTTTCGCCCAGGATGATTAACCAGCCCGAAGGCCCACACCTTAGATGTTCAAGACCCTCTTGGACCTCTCTGGCAAGGCCTCCGCAAGATGCGGGCTTGGCCACAATCACCAAAATGCTGCCCCACTGAGCCTCCCCCCACCCCATTTCCTAAGGTGTGGTCATGGCAGTCACGCAAATGGGGCCTGTACCTCTGTAGCCCCCGGCTCGGGAACTTTCCGGAGCCAGGCTGGCGCCCTAGCAATTTCAGCCCCACCTTCCACCCCATTCCCACTCAGTGGCCACAACCTGAGGGGATTTCTCCATGCTCGCACCTTCCAGACTTCGTTGAAAAGCAACCTGGTACCCTCCTCACCCCCCCTCCTGCTTTATTTGTTTAGCAAACTTTAGATTTTAGCATTATCGGTTTCCTTTGGGTGCCTTCTGCACCTTGTGGGCCCCCTTCAGGGATGCTGGCTCAGAGGTACAGTATGTGGATGCATATGCCCTGATGTTGCATCATAGGATCTAGAACAGGGGTCTCAAGCTCAACTTACCAGCCTCACCCAGACTGGGCCGCATCAAGTATTCCACAAAAAAAGGCTTTCAAGTATTCCAAAAAAACCACAACTGATCCAATCTTCTCAATCTTTTCTAATAATAATTCAGAACATGAACGGTTCTTCAGAACATAGGCTTCTCTTACTCCCTCCTCCTCCTTGCTGCCAGAGACCTGACAGCGCTTCCTCTTACACAGCTGAGCCACATTTGGCTTGAGGGAGGAAGCAACTGAGACCCTCAGGATGGCTTGAAGATGCTCATCAGTAAGTTTGGACCTGAACTTTGACTTATTAAAGTTCATGGTGGAGAAGAGCTTTTCACACGGATAGGTGCTCCCAAAAAGGCACATGGTCCGCTTGAACATCCTGGAAAGCTCAGGGAAGGTAAGGGGCAATTCTCTCAAAAATTTCCACTCACCTCCCTGAACTTGGCTTTGAGTTTGTTTGTTTGTTTGTTTGTTTATGTATTAAAGCATTTCTATGCCGCCCCATTCGCCGAAGCCTCGGGGCGGCTCACAACATAAAATTAAAATATAATACATACAGCAAAGTTCAGAATTGCACTGCAGGTCACCGTGCCGGTGGTGGGCCGCTCATCCCGCGTGGCTCCCGGAGGCCGGCCTGGGCACCGCCAGCGCTTTGCAGGCCGCAGGGGCCCTCCCCCGTGCCCCGCCTGTCCCGGCGCGCAGCTTAGAGGGAACATTGCGCCCAGGGTAACGACTCACGCACGTGCGTGTGGGAATAACGCGCGGGCCACACTATCCCTAAACTCCGATATCAAGTGGGGGCCACAAAATATCGTCCCACGGGCCACGAGTTTGAGACCCCTGATCTAGAAGAATTTGAGAGCCAGTGTGGCTGGATAGTTCAAATGCTGGACTAGGGATCTAGGAGATCTGGGTTCTAGTCCTCCCTTGGCCATGAAGCTCCCTGGGTGACTTTGGGTTGGTCACACACTCTCAGTTCAACCTTGTTGCGAGGATCCAATGGAACTAGGTAAGCCATCTTGAGTTCCCTGCAAAAGGAAGAAAAGGTGGGATAGACAATGTGGAGGAGGAGGAGATCTTTCTGACAGGACCAAGGACAAAAGATTGGCACAAGGGTATGTTCTCCTGCAGCGGTGTGACCTCAGGTTTCCTCACCCCTGGTTTCATTCCTCCTGAAGGAACACTTGACTCCCTCTTCCTCATGGCTGCTTCATGGCTAGAACATGGCAGGTCTTGCAAGGGGCCTTTTGTGTATTTAATGTGCTGCCCAATACATTTTTTTCCAGTGCAGCCCAGAGAAACCAAGAGGTTGGACACCCCTGCTTTAAAGCTCTTACTGCTGTCAGAGAGGCATTTTGTCCCGGTAAACTGGGCAGAGGGAGGAACCGCACAAAAGTTGGGAAACTGAGAAACTGTCAGTGGTTGGGGAATGGGGTGGGGCCAGTGCCATCTGGAGGATCCCAAAGGGCTAGATTGGGGTCCCGGATGGAGATTCAACATCCTGCCCAGACTAGAGGAGTGAACTAGTGAACTTGTAGTTCTAAGTACACAGGTGTAATAGGTTGGTGAATAATAACTCGCACACCCTGGATAGACAATGGGCTAATTATACTGCATATGTGATGAATGTAGATGCATGGTAAGATTTATGTTTTTACTAATGACATTTCTATCCCATCCTTTGCATAGCCTCAGGACAGCTTACAACAAGATATAGATGATTCGAATATTAAATGAATATTAAATGAATAACTACAATTTCAATATAAATACACTACATATTGTTTCCACATAGCTGGTGTTGGGAAAATTCAGATAAATCCTGGCAGAAAAAGGTTGCTTATGTGTCTCTTTGTGTTATAAAAATACTGCACCCCTTTCCCAGAAAGTAGCAAAATTCCAAGCCAAGTTACTGTTTAGCGCTGCTGTTCCTTTAAGAAGATGGAATTCTTAGCTGGACTGAGAAGTCTGGGGGCTGATACTATCAGTGGGGTGAGACCGGTGTTCCCCTCAGCTGCAGACAGCTGAGACAAAGGTGTCCATTTGTTTCTGAGTGGACCCATTCAATCATCTAGTTCCACCGAGGCAGCTGTCAAACCGGGTTTCCTGAATGGTTCCTCCATCAGACACATTGGCATGTTTAAACAGACACAGGCTGATCCAAATCGCAAAGAAATCTACTTAACTGGCATGTCAATAAAGCAATCAGTAATATTTTCTGTACTATTGTTACCAATTAGTATTTCTAATTGGTTTAGAACATCATCATCATCATCATCATCATCATTATTATAACATTTCTATGCCGCCCCTTGCCGAAACCTCGGGGCGGCTTACAACACGATAAAATACATTGAAATACATTGAAATTATGTCATCAGGATGCTATTGTACTAACATTATCTGGAAACTTGACACTCTGCATTGGTATACGTGACTAGCAGGTTATAAAAGTGTCTGTACATGGGCTGTGATTTCGTACTTGAGTTCACCTCTACCCGGGAATGCACTGTCAGTTACTGCAGGAACTGGGGCACCAATAAATAGCCGCTGCAGTTCGAATGTTTAGATCTTCCCCTCACATATTGAAAACTGAGATTCTCTCACTGGCAAGGCTCTGCCCAGGTGAACTGGATTCCAGGTTTGGCCTGAACCTCTTTTCAAACTGAGGATGCCTTGAAACTGACAGCACCCAGAAAATAGGACACACTGCAATCCTCCCAGGTAGTCTAGCTTCTTTGCTGCCGTCATTTCAAACAAAAAGATTTAACTCCAATACAGCTGCATTTCAACCTATTTTAAAATTGTATCCTGGGAGTAAAAGTACACAATGCTATCTGCTCACTTCCCCAGTCGCTGCAAGGAAAAACACAGGGCTGCCCCCCATGGGCCCACAGCCATACTTCCTTCTCCTATGGGGACCCCACCATGAGGACCCCCGATCTTTGTTCATAGGGACACTTGAGGCAGCCATTTTAAACCCTGCCTTTGATGCTCACCTCTCTTTTCAATACAGATATTTGGGGGAAAACACCACAAGAAGCTCTCTGAGGAACAGTCATGGATGGAGAGAGTAGTGTGTTTCAGACCTCACTGCTGGATTTCCTGTTGCACCTTAAGCTAGTGGAGGATGGTATTGTGGAAAAGGCGAGAAAGGGAAACAGACATGAGAGCTGAGGTTTGTGGAAGCCACACCATTTCTGGGAACAGAGCTGGGTTAATAATGAGATTGCTAGGAACTTGGGCACCATTTAATTCTTTTTGTTCAGGTGACCTTAGCTAGAGGCCTTTGGACAGCCTTTCCTGAAGGGAAACACTGAAACAACTAAGGAAGGCTTGAATTTTACAGGAATCAGCCTGGCCTGGGCCTGTGAGGAGGCTCATCACTGCCTTAAGAAGAGAGTGTGAGCCCGTCTTTGCCAGCTACATAAAATAGGGGCAGGAGAGTCTCTCCAGAGAATGAAGCCCCAGTGAAGGCGTAGAGGAGGGTCCCTTGGTCAGTGTTGTAAAAAGCCACCCGTCCCCCTTTGCAGTTCAAACTCACTCGGATGCTCTTCAGCTCCCTACTTGCAGGCAGATGAGGGAAACCAGGAGGGTTTAAATCCTGGTAGGCCCCTTCAAAATTCCTCACAGCCCAGACCCCTTCCTCAGGGTACAATCTAGAAGTGCCCTTTCTCCTCACGGACTTTCGGGCAACCCCCACAGCCCAGTCTCCCCCACTTTCCACACAGACGTCCCAGAAGTGCCTGCCTGCTGTGAATTCTTGGCATCCCAACACAATAGGGTGGCAATTGAATCTCTCTGGATTGTCAGGCAGATACTGCCAACTCTCTTCCCATCTCACACTTTTACAATCCTCAGACAGGACGAGGTCTGGATTTGCCGTGTCTGGATCCAGAGTTATAGTTGCTGTTGGGGACAGAGAGGAGAGAGGGGAAGAAAAGAAACGGTGAGCAGAGTCCTTTGGGGCCCTCGCAAAGGGCGGCATACAAATGTCTTACAATACATAAAACAAACTTGGAGCCACAGATTCCCTCTAAAATCAAATACAATGGAAACAACTCAGTGTAAATCAACATAAATAACTGGCATCCTCAAAGCAGAAATAACAAAACCTGTTTCCTCAAGCCTCGCCTCTCCGTCTCACATTCACTGCATGCTAGTGACCTATTCAGACCGTCTAGATCCTGCCCCTTGCATCCTTCAGGTCAACTATGCAAAGGGAAAACAAAAACGCTTCCCCAGCATGTTACTTTGTGCGATTCCTGATCAGGCTTTGCTTGCACCCTCACCTGCCTCATCCTAGTAATTTGGGGAGCGGGGTCCAGACCAGGGCTGGGGCAAACCCTGTCCGAATCCATCTGCTCCAAGCATCAGCAGGTTTCCTCTTGACAAAGACTTGGCTTCAGTATGGGGCAGGACAGGTTCACCCCAATGAGGTACAGCCAGCAAAATGTCTGGCTAGGCCTCATCCCTCCCGTGAACTTGGTTCTCATTGGAAATTTACCTTTCTTTACATGTAGTCCAGGTAGTAAGGTATCTGGGGAAGCAAAACGTGTGAAGATGAAGGATCAGGTCATGTACCAATACTAAAACTTAATAAAAGTATTTCTCAATAACATTTATACTACATTTTAGTCTTTCCACCATTTTTTGAGTCTCCTTTCATGTTGTCACCCCCTGAAACTTCCTTGGGGACTCTCAGTTGTAGATAAAATGTTCTGCATGGACTCATCAGGAGAGGCATTCTGTCGGATGGTGCAGCCCTAGGCCACGCAGGGCTTCACAGGATGAACTGGGTTTGCGTGAGGAATCCGTTTGGGGTGGGAAGTCATTTGGTTCCTTGAGCTCGGCTCCCTGGATCCGGTCCATTTTGCAGTGGCCCTGACTGCAAGTTCCTAGCAAGCCTGCTGGGCACCCACACACTGCCCAAGCAGCACCCCCTTCCGTGCCCAGTGCAGATGACACACTCACTGGGGCAAACGGAGGCTCCCACTTCCACAAGCTCCCCCACCCCCAGAGCCAGCACGAGGAGATACTTGCTGGACTTCCAAGATCATTCTGGGGGAGCGTCCCTTCTTCCTCAGAATGATGCCCTCCTTCTCCTAGACGCCTGTTTTCCATGTCATCAGAGGAAATTATGTTAGAGGTTCCCAAAGGTCCCATCCAATCACTCTGCCTCTCTTAGCTCCTCTACGTCAGCCAGCTCGGCTTTGAGGAAACAAACGTTTCCCCTGAGAGCTCTCACCATTTCTTTACACCTTGCAGGAGTCATACATTTGCACTCATACACTGGATAATTCCCACACTCCCACTGGCTTTCTCCCTTCATAACTGAGCTATTCTCATTGCTGTTTAATTGGTATCATTGAGTCTGTTTATTGGGAAAACTAAGTTACTCATTAGGATAAGGTGAGGAGTTACTTCAAGGTATTAACTTACAGTTTCCTTACTATGAAAAAGCAAGGAAGATTTCTTGCTCCTGCCCGCCTTCCCTGCCTGCCTTACTCTCGTGTGCTTCTTCACTAGAGCTGAAAAACTTGGTCACTGGGACTCCTCACACAGAGAAGATAAATCTTGCTGAGGAAGGCCCAGCATGGCTTATACAAAGGGACGTCCTGCCTGATTATCCTTTAAAAATCAAGGGTGTTTGCAAACACACTGTCCAGGATCAAGCTGCTCTCTTTCCTGTGAGGCTGATCCAGATGGCTGCTCCCTTTTCCCCTCTGCCCACAACCTTGAAGAGTGAGAGCAACAAAAACCAAGAGCAGGGGCAGAGGGGATGTTATCTGGCATGCGACAGGTGTGATGGTGGGCAATCTGCCACCTACCTCAAAACAGTTTTGTAGCCCGACTTAAAAGGAAGGAAAGGGGAGGAATAAATGGACAGCATTCCCTGTGGGGTCCCTGGGGAAAAGAAACCATAGTCCGACCGCAGAAGTGAAACCCTTGCTGCTGCTGCTACCATTTGCAGCAAGCAGAAAATAGCACACAACACAGAAGCTCCCCAGCCACATCTCAGTACCTTTGAACTGCCTCATGACTCCCTCTAGAAAGGGATTTATGTCACAGAAGTCCCAGATCCTCCATTTCAGCTCTGGATGGAAAGTCACTGGATTGTCAAAGGGCTCCTTTTCACTCCTAGTGAGGTAAAATAAAGGTCATCTCTCACCCATCTAATCCCCCCCACACATACACACACGCTTTGTTTCTCTTCTTTATTTCACCTTATTTCCAACCCCCAAAGGCGGTGGCACAAGCAATGCACCAAGGAGACGCCACAGTGGTGGCCTGCGACTGCCGCACACAAGTAGCCCTGTTACAGGACCAGGTGAGAGCGCTGGAGCAGCGAGTGCCCACCCTCCGCACAGTCAAAGGAAACCAAGAGTTTCTAGACAGAGCAGAGGAGCTGCAACAGCTCAGTGTAGTCCAGAAGCAAGAAGAGCATCAGCAAGCCGAGGCAGCAGAAGAGAAGCCCGAGGAAGGGAAAAGGCGGAAACTCGCTGGAACGGGTGCCAGTTAGACACAGAAGACCTAGAAAACACCCGTGGAAGCAGTGGAACTCTTGAGCTGCTTCATGTGACTTGAGGGGGGGATGTGTGAGCAACCCACTGTGAAAGAACTGCACAACACACTGGGGAACTCAGCAAAAGAGACAAAAGGCCAATCAAGCAAGGAAAAGGATGGCAAAGTTTGCAACACCAAAAGGAGAAGAGGGATAGTTGTGGAAGATGCCCTGTTGCGCAAGATGGAAAAATACGTATGTCGCGATGACCCAGAGAATCGCCAAGCAGGCTGTCTCCCTGGCGCCAAGGTTAAAGATACAACCAGCAAGCTCACACGACTCGTACGACCCACTGACAAATACCCCTTCCTTCTCTTCAACATGGGAACTAATGACACTGCCATGGGAAGCTTCACTGAAATAACATAGAAACACAGAAACAGAGCGAGTCAGAAGGGGCCTCTCAGGTCATCAGACCCAAAGCTCTAGGGAGGAAAATAAAAAACACTGGGGCCCAGATAGTCTTCTCCTCGATCCGACCAGTACATGGAAGAGGAACTGTTAGGGAAAGAAAAATCCTTCAATGGGATGAGTGGCTATGAGGGGGGTGCTGTAAAGAGCGATTTGGATTCTGCAACCACAAGCTAAGCTTCCTGGAAGGTGGACTATTGGCAAATGAAGGGCTGCAGCTCACAAAGAACAGGAAGCAAATGTTTGGCCTCTGCATGAAAAACTTCATCAGGAGAGCTTTAAACTAAAACCTACAGGGGAGGGAGATGTGCAGCAGGGCATGCCATCACCTGGCAAAGACTTACCTATTTCAACAGAGAAAAAACCGCAAGCAGGGCTCAACACCAGTCGCCCAAAAAGTGGAGGAAGAAAGCCAGGGCACAGCCAGAATGAACTTTGATGCCTCCACACCAATACCAAGAGTATGGGAAACAAACAGCACAAACTTGAGCTCACAGTACACAAGGGCAATTATGATCTTATAGGAATAACTGAAACTTGGTGAGATGACTCACATGACTGGAGTTCTACAAGTGATGGAGACAACCTGTTTAAGAGAAATAGAAAGGACAAAGAGGAAGGTGGAGCTGTACTATATGTAAGGGACACATATAGCTGCACAGAGATACAAGAAGAGGAATCTAGTAGCCCCATTGGAAGCATCTGGCTAAACTTAAAGGGAGCAAAAACAAAACAAAACATTGTTACTGGCCTATATTACCATCTGCCCAGTCAAACAGAGGACAAAGGTGCAACCTGCAAAAAGCAACTGGTCAGCATTTCCAAGAAGAATGATGCAGTCATCATGGGGGACTTCAGATTGATGGGACACAATTCCTGCCAAACGTGGCCCCTCCAAGAGATCCCTGACATGTGTTGCTGACGGCTTTCTCCAGCAGAAAGCAGAGGGAGGTACGAGAGGGTCAGCTATCCTGGATTTAATACCAACTAACAGGGATGGCCTGGTGGACAAATACAACCATGGGAACTCGCGGGGAAAGTGACCATGCGATGCTTAAATTCTCAATATAAGAGAATTTAAGAGATGCCTGGTGCCGTCGTTATTCGCTTTTTGGCACCAGACCAAGACCTTTTTATTTAGACGTTATTTTAATTGTAAATGTTATTTATTGATTTTAAAATTTCACCAGGATGTCTCCACTATTTTATGCATTTGTATGATGGAATTTATTTATGATTGGAAGCTGCCCTGAGGCTTATGCGAAGGGGGCGGCGTATAAGTTCTCTAAATGAATGAATGAATGAATGAATGAATGAATGAATGAATGAATGAGACAAGGGGTAACTGGAGTCAAACAAGCATCCTGGACTTCAAGAAAGCCAACTTTAACAAACTCAGAAAAATGATAAGTGAAGTGCCATGGCAAGGGGAAAGGTGTCCAAGAGGGGTAGGAAATCTTGGAAAAAAGAGATTCTCCAAGCACAACCACAATTCCATCAAGGAAGACAGCAGAGGAAGCCCATGTGGCTTCACAAACAGTTCAGTGATAGCCTGAAAGAAAAGGAAAAAAACATGTACAGGAAGTAAAAGCAGGGCCAGGCCATGGAGGAAGAATGCAAACAAATAGCAAGGAATTGCAGGAATAGCATCAGGAAGGCTAAAGCAAGAAAAGAACCGAGAATAGCAAGGGATACTAAGAATGACAAGAAAGTCTTCAGATACATCCAGAACAAAAGACATGAGAAAGAGAAGGGTGTCCAGAGCAATAACAGATGTCAAGGAGAAGGCAGAGGCACTCAGTCTTCTTCCACAAGGAAATCTGCAATCAAAAGGAAATACCGGCTGGAAGTGAGAGATGGCAGCCCAAGACTGACAGACAAGGAACACCTGGATGGAATAAACACTTTCAAATCTCCAGGGCTCGATGAACTCCATCCCAGAGTCTTGAAGGGCTAGTGGAGGAGCTCTCAGAACCGCTGGCTATTATCGTCAATGAATCTTGGAAAACAGGAGAAGTGCCAGACGACTGGAGAAGGGCTAATGCTGTCCCTATCTTCAGGAAGGGGCAAAAAGATGAACTAGGGAACTACAGACCATCAATCCCTGTTCAAATTCTGAAGCAAATAATTTAAAACATTCATCTGCAAGCATCTTGCAGAAAATTCAGTGATTAACAGGACCTAACATGGATTTATCAAAAATAAATCCTGTCAGACTAATTTAATCTCAGTTTTTGACTGGGTAATCTCCCAAATGGACAAAGGGAACACTGTGCACATAATCTTTCTAGACTTTAGCAAAGCTTTCGACATAGTGCCGCATGACATTCTGATAAGCAAATTAGCAAAAAAAATGGACTAGATGGAAAGCTATTAGGTGGATCCAAAATTGGCTGCTAAATCGGACACAAAGAGTGCTCATCAATGGCACCTTCTCAAATTGGATGGAGGTTACCACTGGGGTGCCACAGGGTTCAGTCCCGGACCCAGTGCTCTTCAACATCTTTATTAATGATTTGGATGAGGAAGTACAAGGAAAGATAATCTAATTTCCAGATGATACAAAACTGGGTGGAATAGCAAACATCCTAGAAGACAGAATGAGGATCCAGGGCAATCTTGATAAGCTTGAATACTGGGCTCAAAACAACAGAATGAGATTCAGTAAGGACAAGTGCCAAGTTCTCCACCTAGGAAAAAGAAACCAAATGCATTGATACAAGACGGTGAGTATGTGGCTCAGCAGAACTGAAACAGAAAAAGATCTTGGAGTTATTATGGACAATAGGCTAAACATGAGCCAACAATGTGATGCAGCCACCAAAAGAGCAAATGCTATTTTGGGATGCATCAATAGAAGTATGATATCCAAATCATGAGAAGCAGTAGTTCCTCTATACTCCTTGCTAGTCAGACCTCATCTGGAATACTGTGTCCAGTTCTAGGCAGCAAGATTTAAGAAAGATACAGGAAAATTAGAAAGGGGCTTAAGGAGGGCAACAAAAATGATCCAGGGTTTGGAAATACTGCCCTGTGAGAAGAGACTGAGAGAACTGGGCATGTTCAGCCTTGAGAAAAGAAGACTGAAGGCGAACATGATATCCTTCTTTAACTACCTCAAAGGCTGTCACAAAAAGGAAAGTCAAGATCTCTTCTTGCTGAAGTCAGATTGCAGGGCACGGAATAATCAATTCAAGTTGCAACAGCCCAGATTCAGGCTAGATATCAGGAAAAGCTTCCTCACTGTCAGAGCAATATGACAGTGGAACCAGCTGCCTGGAGAGGTGGTGGGCTCTCCCACACTAGAGACATTCAAGGTGTAACTGGACGGCCATCTGAGTGGGAGAGTGTAACTTAGTGGCCTGCACTAGCAGGGGTTGGACTTGATGGCCTTCTTGGCCTCTTCCAGCTCTACTATTCTATGATTCTATGAGGGAATCTAATCTGATGAGAGCAAAGGAAAACTAGTTGAGAGCAGGGGTGGGCAACTTAATATTAATATTAATGTTAATAATATTTTCATCTTTATTCCAACCAATCGCCAAAGATCCCTGAGTGGTCCCCATGGTAACATGGTAACCTTTGGGGAGTGAATGTTTGGACTGTGGGGTGGGGATGAATATGTGTTTTGCAGACAGGAATAAACCTTCAGCTGTGTGTGATGGAGGAGAGGAAGATCAAAAACACTACAAGTTCAAAAGCAGTGCCCTGCTTTTATCTGTGAGATCTTGGAGACTGTTGTCTTCTGCTCATGAGCCTGGAGAAGCAGGTTCTCCCAGTGCCGTCCAGACCCTTCCCTGCACCAGTGGAAACGAGGGGGACGCACTCACCTCTGCAAGGTGCTTCTCACATCCTGGAGGGGAAAGAGAGAAAGAGGAGGGTGTTCAGTGGGTGTTGCAGAGATGTGCTCCGGCCATGATGATTTTGATGTCTGTGTCCCCTTGGAGAAATCCCCTCCATGTTGCTGCCCCCTCCTACCTGCAGGAGTTTGCTTGGTGGCTGCTGAATCTTTTCCTTCATCTCCCAGATGATAATCTCAAGGGAGGAGAGATCCCTGTAGAGTTTGGCCAGCTGCTCATCCCTTTTCTTTGCAACTTCCTCCGCCAGCTCGTCCACCTGGGTCAACAGAAGCTTCTCTAGTTCTTCCAGAAACTGATGTAAATTTCTGAACTGATCCACTGTCTTTTCCCTCTCCGTTTTTATTTGCTTCTGCAAGGAGAGAAAGGAAGCCAGAGACGGAGTCAGTGCTACTCTTCCTAAAGATGTTCAAGGAACTCCCCTCTCAGAACTGGCCTCATATTAACAACCATTGTGGCAGGTGAGGTAGTTCGAAAGAATAACACATACTCTGCTACATTTGGGGACCTTTCCAATCTGCAGATTTTTGCCTTACATTTTTACTCATTTTGGATAAAGTACTCGTTGCCTTCCTTATACTGTTATTCATACTCACAAGCAGCTCTTGGGTTTCTCTCTCTGCCTCTGCTTTATATCCCAGAATCCCTTGTTTCTCTTTCATCAGGATCTCCAGGCGATGATGGAGCAGATCCTGGGGGGAGAACAGCAGTTCACTTTGGATTTAAAGAAAGGCGAATCGAGCAATATGTTTGTTAGTGTCTTCCATCGTTGTACCTAGGAAGCCATCTCTACAGTGTCCTCTTTACCACATTATAGCCTATGAATTACTAGTTGGTGGTCTTTAGCAAGCACTGAAATGCGCATACAACTGCTGCAACATGGCAACCTGTCAAAAAGTTGGTTCAGATTATTTGTTTGTTTAGCATTTTTATATACCATCTCGTAGCCACATGGCTCTCTAGAATGTTTACATAAAAAAACCAACAACATAAAACTCCATTCCTAAACAATTAAAACCAAAGTATCAATCAATGATAAAAATATGGAAACATCACCTTCACGACAGCAACAACGAGCAGTAGCTTAACATCTGCTTGGAAAAATCTTAAAACATCACAATTACAAAAACGAATCTATACTTAAGAATACCAAATAAAATCACATTCCAACTAAAATAATCAACGCTTAAAATGTTCCTTGAATAAGAACATCCTGGTCAGGAGCCAGAAAGCGTATAAGGATGGTGCTTGGCAAGTATCTCTCGGAGGTCAATTTCTTCAATGCGTTTGGAGATTTCTTGAAATCCATGCAGAAAAATCGACTAAAGGAAGGTTTTTTGAAATCGCCGACTATTCAGTGGAAGCTTACCCCTATATTAGGGTTCGGGGTGTGCACAAG
Source organism: Varanus komodoensis (assembly GCF_004798865.1). Taxonomy (NCBI): domain Eukaryota; kingdom Metazoa; phylum Chordata; class Lepidosauria; order Squamata; family Varanidae; genus Varanus; species Varanus komodoensis. The sequence continues at coordinate 75,629 of NW_025335305.1, forward strand.
GGTAGGGTTAGGATTAGAAAAATGAGGTGTCCTGCTATCATTTCGATGGTTGGGATTCGCTTAGAATAGGCAGAAATGAAGAGTTCTGCAGAAAAAGCTACTCAAGCAAGCCTTTTTTCAAATCGGTGTCTTCTCAATGAAATTTGACGCCTATATTAGGGTTAGTGGGGTGGACCAGGGTAGGGTTAGGGTTAGAAAAACAATGTGTCCTGGCATGACTTTGATGGTTGGGATGTGTTTAGAAAGGGCCGAAATGATGAGCAGTGCAGAAATATCAACTAAAGGAAGACTTTTTCAAATCGCCCTCTATTCAAAGGAACTTTACCCCTCGAATAGGGTTAGGGGTGTGCACCAGAGTAGGGTTAGGGTTAGAAAAACAAGGTGTTCTGCTATGACTTCGACGGTTGGGATTTGTTTAGAAAGGACAGAAATGAAATGCTGTGCAGAAAAAGCTACTCAAGGAAGGCTTTTTCAAATAGCTCTCTTCTCAATGGAACTTTACCCCTGGGTTAGGATTAGGTGTGTACACCAGGGCAGGGTTCGGGCTAGAAAAATCAGGTGTCCAGGTATTATTTCGATGGTTTGGATTCACATAGAATAGGCAGAAATAAAGAATTCTGCAGAAAAAGCTACTCAAGGAAGACTTTTTCAAATCGCCCTCTATTCAAAGGAACTTTACCCCTCGAATAGGGTTAGGGGTGTGCACCAGCGTAGGGTTAGGGTTAGAAAAACGAGGTGTCCTGGTATCCTTTCGATGGTTGGGATTTACTTAGAATAGGCAGAAATGATGAGCTGTGCAGAAAAAGCTACTCAAGGAAGGCTTTTTCAAATCGTTCTCTTCTCAATGGAACATTACCCCTCTATTAGGGTTAGGGGTGTGCACCAGCGTAGGGTTAGGGTTAGAAAAACGAGGTGTCCTGGCATGACTTTGATGGTTCGGATGTGTTTAGAATGAGCTGAAATGCCAAGCTGTGCAGAAAAATCGACGAAATAAAGGCTTTTTCAAACTGCCCTCTATTCAATGCAAGTTAACCTCTATACTAGGGTTAGGGGTGTGCACCAGGGTAGGGTTAGGGTTAGAAAAACGAGGTGTCCTGGTATCATTTCGATGGTTGGGATTCACTTAGGCAGAAATGATGAGCTGTGCAGAAAAAGCTACTCAGGGCAGGCTTTTTCAAATCGCCCTCTATTCAATGGAACTTTACCCCTCGATTAGGGTTAGGGGTGTGCACCAGGGTAGGGTTGGGGTTAGAAAAACTTTAATGTTTGGGATGTGTTTAGAATGGGCAGGAATGATGAGCTGTGCCGAAAAAACTACTCAAGACTGCTTTTTCAAAATCGCCCTCTTTTCAATGGAATTTTAGCCCTACATTAGGGTTAGGGGAGTGTGCCAGGGTCAGGCTATGCCAGTGGTTGTGCCCCTGCCAGGCACGTGCTGCAGTGGGCATGCACAGTCCTCTCTATCTGCATGAGGGCCAAGTGGCCTTGTGCGTAGCCTCAGCAGTCAATCATCAGCTCACAGGGTACCTAGGGGCCATGCGCGTGCTGAGAAAGGGTTAGTGGTGCCAGGCAATGATGTCGCAAGCTGCAACTCATTAGTCCCCCCTGGGCTGAGCTTTCGCATGGCCAGTCAGTCCGCTGCCAAGGATATATCTATATTTGCTTGGACTGGCTGTGGGTTGTTTTTTTCTACTCTAAAACCTCAGTTTTCATGTTTTATTGCAGTGTTGTCACTTTGCGATGAATAAGTGGGTTTTGGGTTGCAGTTTGGGCACTCGGTCTCTAAAAGGTTCGCCATCACTGCTCTAAGATTTTAACACTGACCAGGAAGGAGACTGGGCATGGCATGGATGTGATGTAATTCTCTAAATATTCTAAAACTTTAAAATATGTCTGTTTTAAATCTGGAGCCTTTTCTTTGTCTCTTTGGCAGTGTTCTAATCTAGGAGCTTCATAATTTGGCTGTTTTAATAAATGTGCAGTCTGTGAGTGGTACAGATGGGCTATAGTGGGCCTAGTGTTAATCACAGCATCATAGTAGAGTTGGAAGGAGCCATGAAGGCCATGGAGTTCAACCCATTGCTGATGCAGGACACCAATTTACACCATCCCAGAGAATTACAAAAAGCAAATAAAAATCAACTGAGCCACCTAAATTGAACATATGTGCACTTAACTGGGGCCTGGTAGAGGCGTCTTCTCCTCATATTTTGAGCTTAAATATGAAGCTTAAAATACTTTACTCTTCATAGATATCCCATGGCTAAAGAAAAAACTACTGCACAACCTGTTCAGGCTAGTGAAAGGTTTTCCTAATGGCAAATAAAACCCAGAAAGCTGAAATGGCTTTAGTGTCTTTGCTTCTTCCTGTTGGCCAGACTTGTCCTTTTGTTCCTTGTGTTTCCTGCCTGCCTGCCTGCCTGACACCATGCCAGCTGCTCAGTGCCTGTAATTGTCCTGTTATTGGGCTTTTCCATCCCTGACCCAGGACAACAATAATCCTGCTTCGAGCTCGCCTGACAGTTCTAAACCCTTTACATTATGCTGCCACGAAAGAGATGTTTCTTTAAGTGTTTTAACTCACCTTTGTGGTGACAAATCCCTCCCACTTACATATTATTAGCAGAATGGTATGGTGTGGTGTGGTATGGTATAGTGTAGTATTAATATTATATATCTTATCTTATGCAACAGCAGGGGTGGGACTCGGCATTCATGGCCCCTTCCAACTCCACTATTCTATGATTCTATGTATTACACTAGTGCTCTCGACCCTGTAGTGCAACCTCGTATAAAACATCACGCTCAGACCTTCTCTCACCCTCCTACTTTCTCTTTCCATCCATTCCCTTTTGCTCCAGTGCTGTGCCCAGCATCTCTCTGCTGCTTGTGGTACTTCATGTGAACAATTGCTGTTGATGCCTGACCACATTTTTTAACCAATGCACCCCATCATCATCATGCATATTATTACAAGGCAACTTACTTAGCTCTGTTTTATCCTCTGAACAACCACCCTGTGAGGTAGGTAGGCCTGTGAGCAAGTGACTGGCCCAAAGTCACCCAGTGGGCTCCATGGCCGAGTGAAGACCAGTACCGGGACAGCCTGGCTCCCCAGTTCAACACTCTCACCCCCACTCCACACTGGCTTCTTTACATAGACCGGCCTTTCTCCTCCCTCAGGTGAAGGGGAGCCCCACGGCTGCTCCGCTCCAGGGCCTTCCGCTCTCATGCCTTGGCCTGATTTTAATCCAAGTTTGCTTTGCCTTCACCTGAGCTTGCCAGCCGCCGCGCTCCTCCACCCGCACAGGCGCAGAAGCGAGCCCTTTGCCGGGCGCCGCTCCCGCTCCCCGCCCCCCCCCCCCCGAGTTTGCCGGCCTCTCTGCCGGCCGCTCGCCCTTCGCTTCCCGCCCTCCCTCCCGCGGCACTTTCCACTTTCCACGCTCCGTGCAGAGCGAGGGAAAGGCGGCGAGCGGGGAGCACAAGGGCCGCGGCCGCAGCCCCGCTCCCCTCGCAGCGCCGGCGTGCGGCGAGCAACTCCTCATTCGACAGAGCGGGCGGAGGAGAGCGTAGGGGCGACACTCGGGGGGCGGGCTCGGCTCGTTTACTCGGAGGACCATGTGCGGTAGAGGAGGGCTTGAGGCCATCTTTTCCCTCTACACGCTGGGCATACTGCTATACACCTCGATTGTGCCTTGTCTTCACTGTCTTTTTTTCCTCTAATCTAAAGGATGCCAAACGTTCTCTCACAGGGGAATTGCTCCAGGCCCTTGAACGTTTTGCTCCCTCATGTTCAGTTCGACATACTCTGTGTTTGCTACAGAATGAGGCAAGAAAAGAAAAATAGAGTCACATCCCCCTCCGGCCACTCCCTGCATCCTGAGCCTTCAAGGCTTCCTGTAAGTGTTGTTTACATAACAAAGAGCATGAATGTCACTTGTCTTCATGCTTGTGCCATTAGGCAGTATTCAAACACAATACATAAGTCCCAGTGATTTCTAATTGGACTGAATGTGCAGAGAGAATCCAAGAAGAATCCTCAGGCATGTCCCCTCCCCATCACAGATCTCCTACCTTGTACTTCTGGGAAACTTCCTCCAGAGGAACCACCTGGTGGTCTCTATGCTCCTTGGCTCTGTCACACACCACGCAGATGAGGGCTTCATGGTCCTTGCAGAAGAGTTTCAGGGGCTCCTGGTGCTTGCTGCAGACTTGCTCCTTCCCTTCAGCCCCTTTGACCCCCTGCTCTCTTAAGGTCTTGGCAATTTGCACAACAGTAGCCAGCTGCCGATTGGGCCGGAGGTTCCTCTTCTGGAAGGTCCCCCTGCACTGGGGGCAGGAGGCCTGCACATCCGATTCCCCACTGTACTGGCTCAGGCAGGCTCGGCAGAAATTGTGCCCACATTCTGTAATGATCACGGGATCCCTGAAATAATCCAGGCAGATGGAGCAAGTGGCTTCCTTGCAGAGATCCTGGACAGTGCTCCCAGCAGCAGCGGCAGTGGCAGACATGGCTCCCTCACACAGAAGGCAGAGGCAGTTTCACTTTCCTCACTTCCAGGAAATGGGTGTTCACATCTTTGTAACTGGGATGCTACTTATCCTTGCTTTGAGGTTATTAACCTCAGCTTTCCCAGACTGTAAGATGCACCTATGATTACACCCAGCTTTAGTATCAAAACTTACATGATCACTTCCTGCTACTATTCCCTCCTCAAATAACTCTTCCCTGTTGATGAGAACCCTTCATTGCACTCTCACCCTGTGATAAATCTAGCTCTCAGCAAGCCCGTTCATGAATTTCCAGGAGGCCCCGTGCTTAGCAAATTTTGTCTTCCAAGAGATATCAGGGCAATTAAACTTCCTGGTAATATCTGCAGTTTGCTGTTGGAAAGTGGCATCTACCTTCAACTTTCTTAAGGGTTTGGTAATAGAAGTGACCTTGATAAGTTGGAATACTGGGATGAAAACAGCATGAAATTTAATCAGGACAAACACCAGGTTCTGTCCTTAGGAAAAAGAAACCAAATACATTTTTACAAGATGGGGAATACTTGGCTCAACAATGCCACAAGCAAAAAGCATCTTGGAAGTGCTGATCACAAGCCAAATATGAGCCAACAGTGTGATGTGGCTGCAAAAAAAAAAAGGGCAAATACTATTTTTTTGTTGTTAGTCGCGAAGTTGTGTCCGACCCATCGCGACCCCATGGACAACATTCCTCCAGGCCTTCCTGTCCTCCACCATCCCCTGGAGTCCACTTAGGCTCACACCCACTGCTTCAGGGACTCCATCCAGCCACCTCATTCTCTGCCATCCCCTTCTTCTTTTGCCATCTTATTGTTCCCAGCATTAGGCTCTTCTCCAGGGAGTCCTTCCTTCTCATTAGGTGGCCAAAGTATTTCAGTTTCATCTTCAGGATCTGGCCTTCTAAAGAGCAGCCAGGGTTGATCTCCTCTAGGACTAACCGGTTTGATTGCCTTGCGGTCCAGGGGACTCGCAGGAGTCTCCTCCAGCACCGCAATTCAAAGGCCTCAATTCTTCAGCGCTCAGCCTTCCTTATGGTCCAACTTTCACAGCCATACATTGCAACTGGGGAAACCATAGCCTTGACTATACGCAGTATTGTTGGCAGGGTGATGTCTCTGCTTTTTACTACGCTGTCTAGATTTGCCATAGCTTTCCTCCCCAGGAGCAGGTGTCTTTTAATTTCTAGGCTGCAGTCCCCGTCTACGGTGATCTTGGAGCCCAGGAAAATAAAATCTGTCACTACCGCCATTTCTTCCCCATCCATTTGCCAGGAAGTGAGAGGACTGGGTGCCGTGATCTTAGTTTTCTTAATGTTGAGTTTCAGGCCAACTTTTGCACTCTCCTCCTTCCCCCGCATCAAGAGGCTCCTTAATTCCTCTTCACTTTCTGCCATGAGAGTGGTATCATCTGCATATCTGAGGTTGTTGATATTTCTCCCAGCAATCTTAATTCCAACTTGTGATTCATCTAGCCCTGTCTTTCACATGATGTGCTCTGCATATAAGTTAAATAGGCAGGGCAACAGTATACAGCCTTGCTGAACTCCTTTCTCAATTTTGAACCAATCAGTGGTTCCGTGTCCAGTTCTCACTGTTGCTTCTTGACTTGCATACAGGTTTCTCAAGAGACAAATAAGATGGCCAGATACTCCCATCTCTTTAAGAACTTGCCACAATTTGTTGTGATCCACACAATCAAAGGCTATAGCGTAGTCAATGAAGTAGATGTTTTTCTGGAACTCCCTAGCTTTCTCCATGATCCAGCGTAGTTGGCAATTTGATCTCTAGTTCCTCTCCCTCTTCGAAATCCTGCCTGTACTTCTGGTAGTTCTCGGTCCACATACTGCTGGAGCCTAGCTTGTAGGATTTTGAGCACAACTTTGCTAGCATGTGCAATGAGTGCAATGGTGTGGTAGTTTGAACATTCTTTGGCGTTGCCCTTCTTTGGGATCAGAATGTAAACTGACCTTTTCCAATCCTGTGGCCACTGCTGAGTTTTCCAAGTTTGCTGGCATATTGAGTGTAGCACTTTTACTGATTCGTCTTTTAAGTTTTTGAATAGGTCAGCTGGAATACTGTCACCTCCACTAGCTTTGTTGTTGCTCAGACTTCCTAAGGCCCATGTGACTTCACGTTCCAGGATGTCTGGCTCGAGGTCAGTGACCACCCCATCTTGGTTATCAGGGATGTTAAGCTCTTTCTTGTATAGTTTCTCTGTGTAATCTTGCCACTTCTTCTTAATCTTTTCTGCCTCTGTTAGGTCCCTGCCATTTTGGTCCTTTATCTTGCCCATCTTTGCATGAAATGTTCCCTTCATCTCTCCAATTTTCTTGAAGAGATCTCTGGTCTTCCCTATTTTATTGTTTTCTTCTATTTCTTTGCACTGTTCATTTAAGAAGGCATTTTTATCTCTTCCATCTTTCTCTTTCTCCCTTGCCTTTTGCTTCCCTTCTTTCCTCAACTATTTGTAAAGCTTCCTCAGACAGTCATTTTGCTTTCTTGCATTTCTTTTTCTTTGGGATGGTTTTAGTTGCTACCTCTTGTACAATGTTACAAATCTCCGTCCATAGTTCTTCAGGCACTCTGTCTATCAGGACTAATTCGTTAAATCTATTTGTCACCTCTACTGTATATTCATCAGGGATATGATTTAGGTCATACCTGAATGGCCTCGTGCTTTTCCCTACTTTCTTCAATTTAAGCCTAAATTTTGCAACCAGAAGCTCATGATCTGAGCCACAGTCAGCTCCTGGTCTAGTTTTTACTAACTGTATAGAGCTTCTCCATCTTTGGCTGTAGAGCACATAGTCAATCTGATTTCTGTGTTGACCGTCTGGTGATGTTCATGTGTAGAACCGTCTCTTGGGTTGTTGGGAAAGAGTGTTTGCTATGACCATTGTATTCTCTTGACAAAATTCTACCAGCCTGTGCCCGGCTTCATTTTGTACTCCAAGGCCAAACTAGCCTGTTATTCCGGTTACCTTTTGGCTTCCTACTTTAGCATTCCAATCCCCCATGATGATAAGGACATCATTTTTGGGTGTTAATTCTAGAAGGTGTTGTAGGCCTTCACAGAACTGGTCAACTTCAGCCTCTTCAGCACCAGTGGTTGGGGCATAGACTTGGACTGCTGTGATGTCGAATGGTTTGCCTTGGATTCAAACTGAGATCATTCTGTCATTTTGGAGATTGTATTCCAGTACTGCTTTTCCTACTCTTCTATTGACTATGAAGGCTACTCCATTTCTTTGGAGGGATTCTTGCCCGCAGTAGTATACCTGATAGTCATCTGAATTAAATTCACCCATTCCTGTCCATTTTAGTTCACTGATTCCTAAGATGTCGATGTTCAGTCTTGTCATCTCTTGTTTGACCACATCCAGCTTGTCTTGATTCATGGATCTTACATTCCAGGTTCCTATAGAGTATAGATCTTTGCAGCATCGGACTTTCCTTTCACCACCAGAGACATCTGCAACTGAGTGTCCTTTCGGCTTTGACCCAGTTGCTTCATTCTTTCTGGCGCTACT